>NW_026974923.1:420000-430000 GCF_030014295.1 Loxodonta africana | reverse complement strand
CCGCCTCTGTCTCCACCTCCGTCTCTGCTTCTGTCTCTGCCTCTCTGCCTCTGCCTCTGCCTCTGCCTCTGTCTCTGCCTGTCTCTGTCTCTGCCTCTGTCTCTGTCTCTGTCTCTGTCCCTGCCTGTCTCTGTCTCTGCCTCTGCGTCTGTCTCTGCCTCTGTCTCCGCCTCTGTCTCTACCTCTGTCTCTGCTTCTGTCTCTGCCTGTCTCTGTCTCTGCCTCTGCCTCTGCCTCTGCCTCTGTCTCTTTCTCTGTCTCTGCCTGTCTCTGTCTCTGCCTCTGTCTCTGTCTCTGTCTCTGTCCCTGCCTGTCTCTGTCTCTGCCTCTGCCTCTGTCTGTCTCTGCCTGTCTCTGTCTCTGCCTCTGCGTCTGTCTCTGCCTCTGTCTCTGTCTCCGCCTCTGTCTCCACCTCTGTCTCCGCTTCTGTCTCTGCCTCTCTGCCTCTGCCTCTGCCTCTGCCTCTGCCTCTGCCTCTGCCTCTGCCTCTGCCTCTGTCTCTGCCTGTCTCTGTCTCTGCCTCTGCCTCTGTCTGTCTCTGCCTCTGCGTCTGTCTCTGTCTCTGCCTCTGTCTCTGTCTCCGCCTCTGTCTCTACCTCTGTCTCTGCCTCTGCTTCTGTCTCTGCCTGTCTCTGTCTCTGCCTCTGTCTCTGTCTCTCTCTGCCTCTGCCTCTGCGTCCGAGCGTAGCGGGCCCGCTTCGGGATACCGCGCGGGCGCGTGGCCGGCGGGCGCGCGAGTCGTGCGGTCGACCCTACGTAGTTCGGGCGCGCGCCCCCGTGTCTCGCGTGCGACGCGTCCTCCGGGGTCGCGTGCGTGCGTGCGTGCGTGCGGGCGGGCGGGCGGGCGGGCGGACGCGGGTGCGTCGCGGTCACCGTCCGTGCGCGTGCGCCGTCTCGAGCGCGTCCCACTTTGGGGGGACGGCGGGCGCGCGGGGGCGCCGCGGGCGTGTGGCCGTGCCGCGCCTTCCGCGTGGGCGTCCCCCCCGCGCGGCGCGGGAGGCGCCCGTTCGTTCGCGTCTCCCGCCCGCGGTTCCGGTGCGCCGTCTCTCCGTCCGCGCGCGTCGCCGGGCGTGCGTCCGAGCCCGCGTGCCGCCTGCCCGTGGGTGCCGCGTGTACGGGGCCGCGTCCGCGCCCGCGTCCCCGAGCGTCAAGTGCAGGCCGCGCGCGCCTAGTGGAGCGTGCCCGCCCGCTCCGTGTATCGTGTGCGCGGGGGCGACGCGCGTTCCCGCGTGTTCCGCCTGCCTGCGTCTACCTCCGCGTCTCCCGAGCGTCCCGTGCGTGCGTCTGCTGTGCGCGTGCGTCTCCGCGTTTCCGCGTGCCCCGGGCGTGCGTCCGTGTCGCCGGAGGGCGCCGCCGCCGCCGCCGCCGCTGCGTGCGCGTACGTGTCCGCGCGGGTGCGCGCGTGGCCTCTCCGGTGCGCGCGCGCGCGCGCGGCCCCGTCCGTCCGAGTGCGGCGCGCCCTCTTCGGGATGCCGCGCGGGCGCGCGGCCGGCGGGCGCGCGAGTCGCGCGGTCGGGCGTACGTACCTCGTGCCCGTGCCCCCGTCTCGCGCGCGACGCGTCTATCGCGTCGCGCGTGTGTGGCGGGGGCGCCGTGTCCTCCGAAGCGCTGCGGCGCGGCCGTCCGCCCCGTCGCGCCCCTCCCTCCGTCCGCGCGGGTGGGCGTCCCGCTTCGGGGGGGGGCGGCGGGGGTTGGCCGCGGGCGGGCTTCTGTTGGGGGGGTCCGCGGGCGTGTGCCCCTGAGGCGTACCTTCCCGTGTTTCGGCCGCGCCGTCCGTGCGAGTCGCCGTGCGTCCGGGCCCCCGTGCGCGTGCGCGAGCGGACCGTGTCCGTGGGTGCCGCGCGTCCGCGTTCCCGCGTGTTCTGCCTGCCCGCGCCTACCTCTGTGTCTCCCGGGCGTCCCGGGGTTGTGTCTGCTGCGCGCGCGCGCGCGCCCCCTCGCGTCCATCTCCGTGTTTCCGTGTGCTCCGTGGGCCCGTCCGTGTCTCCGGAGGGCACCCTGCGGTGCGGGCGCACGCGCGCGCGGGCGCGTTCCCGTCCTTCCGTCCGTCCGTCCGTCCTCCTCCTCCTCCTCCGCCCCCCACCGCCCACACCCCCGCCGCCCCCCGCCGCCCCCACCGCCTCCGCCGCCTCCAAACCTCTTCCCCGCCTGGCGGGTGGCAGCCGGCGGCCACGTCGGACTGGATCCGGATATCGCCAGCGTGGGGCCCACAGCAAGGGCGCAGGCGGGGTGGGGTTGGGGGTGCGTGGTGGGCGGTGGGGGGGGTGGCGCCAGCGGTCCTCGGCGGCGGCGGGCCTAGCGCCGCCGGCACGTGCCCCTCCGGTTTCAGTCGGGACCGCCTCCGTGACGTCGAGGAGAGCTTCTCCACCCGTCCGTCCGAGGGCGCGGGGGTTCGGCGGACCGAGGGTGCCGTCGTCCCTCGACGACCGCCTTCGGGTCGCGCGCACACACACGCTCGGAGGCGCCCCGTCTCAACTGAAAGGAGTCGGCGGAGTAGAAACCGCGGCCCTCGAGACAGCTCCCTAACGCCGGGTGCGTGCGGCGGGGTGCTTTCTACACCCTACAGAAGGAAAACGCCTGTGGCCGGAGTTCTCGACGCCCGCCTTTCGACGCACCCTCTCGTCGCCTCGCTCCGTTTCCTAAGGCTCTCGTGACTCCTCCCGTTCTATTTCAGGGAGGCGCAGCTGAAGGGCTATCCGCTCCGCCCGTCCGTGAAGTTGGGCTTTCCCCCCGAAGGTGGCCGGAAGGGGGTGGGGGGGCGCGTGAGCCAAAGGATCTTGAAAACGCGGCGGCGGCGGTACCGCTTTCGGCTCTCGCCGATCCCACGCAGAGGCGGGGGCGCGGGCAGGTCCGCGCGCAGGTGCCCGTGCGAAGGTGCAGGCGCGTGCAGGCGCGGGCGCGCGCGCGCGCGCCCTCGGGCAGGTACGTAGAGGCGGGCGCCCGCGCGTGCACACCCCTAGGCGTACGCACGGGCACGGACCGTGCGTACCGCCCGCCCGCGCACGGGCGCGTGCACGCGCCTGCGTGTCCGTATCTGCAGCCACGGGCGTGAGCGCGTGGGCGCCTACCGTCCTTCTTCTACCTAACGCCGTCACCGGGCTGGCTCGGCGTCCAGGTATGCCTGTCTCCCCCTCCCCTCCAATCCCCTCCCCCTCCCCGCCCCCCTCCCCTCCCCTCCCCTCCCCCTCCCCCTCCCGTCCCTCCCCCCTCCCCCGTCCCCCTCCCCCTCCCCTCCCCTCGTCTCCCCTCCCCTCCCCCCTCCCCCTCCCCGTCCCTCCCACCACCGCCTCCCCTCCCCCTCCCCTCCCCCTCGCCTCCCCTGCCCCCATCCCCCTCCCCTCCCCCACCCCTCCCGCCCACCCCCTCCCCCTCCCCCTCCCTCTGCCTGTCTCCTTCCTTTTCTGAAACCGGGTTTTCCTCTTCGAGAGCCGTTCCGCCCCTCGGGCGAAACCAACTCGCCGCGTACCGGAGACCGAGTGCAAAGACGGAGCCCCGGCGGCGCGGCGGCGGCGGCGGCTCGGAGCTCGGCTGCCGACCGAGATCGTCGGCGGTTCGGATCCGCCGGCTCCTCCTTGGGAAGCCCGTGGGGCGGCTCGACTCTCTCCCCTAGGGCCGCTCCGAGTCCCGAGCCGCTCGACGGCACGCGACGGCAGCGGCGCCGCAGTCAGTTCTCTATCTAAACGGAAACGACGACGATGACGAACGTCAGTCTTCACCGCCACGCCCTACTCCCCACCCGAGCACCGTTCCAACTCGGGTGTTTCTCTCCCTGTGGCGGGGGTCCCCCCCGACTGAGAAAAAATAAACCGCCCCCCGAGGACGGCCCGCGTTCGGAGCCTCTTGGTAGTAGCGCGCCTTCACGGGACGACGGCACGCGCGCCCGTCACCCGCTTCCCGGAAAGCTCCCCCCGCGGAGAGTCGCGAACTCGGGCGAAGACGGAGGAGTCCGCGTACCCGTCGCCCAAGGTTCAGCCATCGTCCGATTGGAAACCGGTGCCTTCCCGGTCCCGCCTCCCCGTCGATCGACGCCTCCCGGGGGTGGGATGGCTTCCAGCCGAACCAGCCTACCGTACCCTTCCCCTCCTACGTACCTCGGGAGGTCGGCTCGGACAGGGAGGGGCCCGTCAGATGTCCAGTCCGCCGTGAGCTTTCCACGACGACGGTCGGCCGGTCGGCCGGCCGGTCGGCCGGTCGGCCGGTCGGTCGGTCGGTCGGTCGTCCCGGAACACCCCGGTCGGGTCCGCGCGCGCGCGCGGCACGGGCTTCACACACCTCGCTCCTCTGGCTTCCCGGGAGACGCTCGCGGCACGGCGACGCGTGCAACGCGGGAACGGCGACGCTGCCCTCGGCCTTACCGTCCCCCCCCTCCAGCCGAATACGGCCCCGGCCCTCACCGCGGGCCGAGTTGGGGGGCTGGGGGTCGGGCCGGGGGGGGGGATCGGCGGCGGCGGCCCTCGTCGGCAGGCGGCGCTAGCGCCGCCGGCGTGCGGCCTTACGGTTCCCGTTGCGATTCCCCTCGTGGGCGCGGAGAAAAGCCTCTCCATCCGGCCAAGGGGGCGCCCGTTCGGCGGACCGAGGGCGACGACGGGGGGCTGCCCGTCCGCCTGAGCGCGCGCCCGCTCCCGCAGGCACAGGCGCGCGCGGGCGCAGGCACAGGCGCACACGCTCAGACACGCGCTCACGCGCAGACGCGCACTCAAACCCATACAGACACGCACAGACGCACACACAGACGCACGCACAGACCCGCGCTCACGTGCGCAGGCGCCCCCACAGACGCAGGCGGGCACGCACACGGGCACGCCCGCAGACGCGCACGCGCACGCACGCAGTCACGCGCGCACACGCAGGCACACACGCCCGGACACGCGCGCACACGCCCCCGCAAAGACGCGCCCCCGCACAGACGCGCGCGCGCGCGAACGGACGCACGCACGCGCGCAGGCACGCGCGCACACGCACCAGGCCACCCGGAACGTTTGCCAACTCCCCGCCCACCTCAGCACCCCACCCCCCGGGCCCGAGGCGCGTGGTCCCCCACCGCCCCCACCCTCCGACCCCCCCACCGCCCCGCTCTCGGCCTCCCACCCCCCAACCCCCCTCCGGCACTCCACCCCCCACCCCCACGACTCACGCACACACGCCCGCCCGCCCGCCCGCATTCGGGAGCCGCCGGAGATCTCTCGATGCTCGAGACGCCGACTCACCCCTCTCCCTCCCCCCCCCCCGCCCCGGAGACGCCACCTTCCCGAGTCCGCCCGCGCGAGCCCGGAGAGCACTCGCTCGGGCCGAGCCGCCCGAGGGCCTCTGGGCGGGCGTTCGCGGCTGGCCCGCCGCGCCTCCGCTGGACCTCACTAAGTCCGGCCTCGCTCCCGAGAGCCTCGAGGGCCTCCCTCGGTGAGATGTCTCCCCAGTCGGACCGGGGGGCCCAGAGCCGGTCCGTACCGGCTCTGGGAAGGCGTTCCCGGCCTCCCCCCCGCCCCCCGTTTGCCCGCCCGCGTCGCGGGAGGATGGAAAGCGATGAGGAAGAACGCTCTCGGTGGCGGCCGTGGTTTTCTTTTGCGACGCGGATGCCGGCAAACGCACGGCTCCCTCCCTCCCTCCCTCCCTCCCTCCCTCCCTCCCTCCCTCCCTCCCGACGCAATTTGCCCGTTCAACCCGCCTCACGCGTACCGTTGGCTCGGCGACAGGGACGACGGCGGAAAACGTCTCCCGGTCTGCCTGCTGCGCCACGCGGGCACTCAAAGAACGAGGAGGAAAACTTCGGGGACTGGCGGTCTCATCCCGTCCCGTTTGTCGCGTCCGTCCAAAGGATACGGATCGGAGAACACCTGCCCGTCCGACGCTTGGGACGTGCTCTCTTCTCCCTCCCGCCCCCGGTGGACGCTCATCCCCTCGGGCGCCCCCCCCCGTTCGGCCCTTTCGGGGGCGAGCGCGCGCGCGCGCCCCATGACGCTCCCGAGAGGTTTCCCCGGCGGCCCGGGGGAGTCTGTCCCCTCTGCCACCCTCGAGCCCCGGCCGGGGCCCAGGTGGACCCGGTTCCACCCCCCCGCCGCCCTTCGCTCCGGTCGTCGGCCGTCACCCGGCGGCCGCTTCGATACCGTCCCCCTCCGGAGCTCTGCGGCGCCGACGGGATGGGAAGCGGTCCCGGCGGGCGCGCGCTGGCCACGGCGGCCCGGGGCCTTCGCTCCGTCTCCTCGAGCCCGGCCTGGCTCCCGGCGTCCTCCCGGGGTCCTCCCGGGGTCCTCCCTCCCTCCCTCCCTCCCTCCCTCCCTCCCTCCCTCCCTCCCTCCCTCCCAGGGCCCCCCCCCGAGTGGGACACGCCGGCTGGCCGGCATGGTGCTCCAGGGCTCCAGCGGGGTAGACGGGATCTTCCTGGCTGAGGGGCGAAATGGCCCGGCTGGGCCGGACCCCCTTGGATCGGAACTTTGGGAGATGGGGCCAAGGTGGTGGAATAGGCTGACGCTTCCGCCTAGCTCTCTTGACGACAAAGACCCGGAAACACAAGCGAACGAGTATGTCTGCGACGAGCGGCGAGTCCTGACCGTCGAAGGCGGGCTTAGACGACGCACTGAGGGGCAGCGGCAGGAAGAGACCTTTCAGGGGCAGAGAGGGTTTACCGGCCCTGCCCCGCGGGGAGCCCTCAGGCACCATTCCCAGAGCGGCTGCTGCAGTGGGCTGGTACCGTCGTTCCACTGCTGTTCCGTCAGGGAGAAGCAGCCAGCCACACAGCCTGCTCACACCTCCGGAACCTGAGGAGGGCCCGGCCGGGCGGATCCCCTTGGCCCAACCGACCCCGCGCTGTGGCCGGCCCCACCGTCTTCCGGCCGCCCCGCGCCGAGAAACGTGTTCGGCGGCGGCGCTGGGAGGCGGGGGAGGGGGGCGGGGGGGGAGCCGGGACGGGGCCGGGCGTCCGGCCGCCCGGCGACGCGCCCTCGCCGGCCGCCGATCCGGATCCGTCCCGCTGCACTCCGCGCCGGTTGTCGGCCGCCACCTGGCGGCCGCTTTGATATCGTCTTCCCCCGGAGCTCCGGCGCCGGCGACACGCGCGGGAGGCGATGTGGCCGCGCTGGCCGAGGCGACGTTCCCGGACGCCGGCGGCGGCGTCGGCAGGATCGTCCTGGCCGAGGCGGGAAAGGGCCCGGCCGGGTGGATCCCCTTGGCCCAACCGACCCCGCGCCGTGGCCGGCCCCAACGCCTTCCGGCCGCCCCGCGCCGAGAAACGTGTTCGGCGGCGGCGCTGGGAGGCGGGGGAGGGGGGCGGGGGGGGAGCCGGGACGGGACCGGGTGTCCGGCCGCCCGGCGACGCGCCCTCGCCGGCCGCCGATCCGGATCCGTCCCGCTGTCGCCCGCGCCGGTTGTCGGCCGCCACCTGGCGGCCGCTTTGACATCGTTTTCCTCCGGAGCTCCGGCGCCGGCGACATGGGAGGCGCTGTGGCCGCGCTGGCCGAGGCGACGTCTCGGGACGCCGGCGGCGTCGGCGGGATCGTCCCGGCCACGGTGGGGCGCCGGCGCCAGAGCCACGTTCCGGAATTGGGCCCGCAGCTTCATGTGGCCGAGGCGGTGGCCGTCGCCGCCGCCGCCGCCGCCGCCGCCGCCGCCGCGCTCCCGGGTGCCGTGTTTTAGACGGCGCTGGACCGAACCGGGCCGCACCGAGACGGCGCAGGCAGAAGAACGGGACAAGGCACGCCCCGGCCGTTCGCGCGCCTTCCTTCGCGCGGCCCGGTCGTCACCGGGGCCTCCGGCGTAGGTCCGGGGTGGCCCGCGGAGGGCGCCCCGGGCCCGGGCGCGGTCCCGCGTGGGGTCCGGACCGTCGGAGAATTTTTTCAAAGTCCCGCTCCGGGGGTCCCCGGGCCGAGGTTGCCGCCCCCGGCCCGCCCCGGCCCGGCCACGGACCCGCGCGGGGCCCGGACCTTCGGAGGGGCCCCGCCGCCCGAGAATTTTTTCCAAGTCCCCCCTCCGAGGGTTCCCCGACCGGCCCGCGTTGGCCGCAGCGCAGGCGGCTGGCTCTGGGCGCCCGCGCGGCCCCGGCCAGCTCCGTCACCCCGTCCCGCGGGTCGACCAGAGGATCCCGGGAGCTCCGGGGGGGGGCGGGGCGCTGGGGGCCATGGGGTCGCGCTACGGACCGATGGCCGGGCCGCAGTTCCGGGGGCTCGCCGTGGGGAGCGGGCCCCTCCCGCCGCGGGGCGTGGCTTTTCTCTCGCCCAAAACGGGCGATTTGGGCCACCAGATTGGTGCTGACACGCTCTCCTCGCCGGGTGACTCCCGCTGAGCAGATGGGAAACCTGGACGGGTCCGTAGACGCCGGTCCACCGACGGCCCACGCCCTCCCCCGCTCCTCCCCGCTTGAGCCGCCCGCCTGGGGCCCGTGCGCCGGCTCTCGCGCGTCCAGATGTCCAGCCGCGGTGCCTCCCCCCGGTCTCCAGTGCCCGAGGGCGGCGTGGCACGGGCGCCGCGGGCCCTCTGACCCGCGTGCCCCTTGTCGCAGGCACCCGCGGTGGCCGCGGTGCTCGCCAGAGTGTGCCCCGCTCCCCCCCTCCCCCAGGCCCACGTGCCTCGCGTGTCAGGCGTTCTCCGTGTGCGGGGTCCTCGCGGCCACCTTTCCGCAGCCGGGGCGGGCGAGGCAGAAAGCGGGTCCTCTCCGGGGCTGTCCTCGCCCGCCTCCTGGCAGCCCTGGCGGGGGGGTCTTCTCCTCCTCGCTTGTGCCTGGGCTGACCCGATCGATGTGGTGTTGTCGTGCTCTCCCGGGCCGGGTCCGAGCCGCGCCAAGACGAGGGACGGACATTCGTGGCGAATGGGACCGCTCTTCTCGCTCAGCGCGCGGGCCCCTCGCTCCTCCTCCCCGCCCGCCGGTGGTGCGCAGAGGGGCAGGGGCACGGAATCCGGCCCGACCTCGCTCATCTGCCCTCGTTCGCGGCCTCGCGGCCAGCGTCGGCGGTGGCGGGGTCCTGAGACCGAGCAGGACAGCCTCTGCTCGTGGCCCTGGTGTTCTGCCTCGCGTCGGGCCCTCCCCCGCCCCCCGCGGCGGGGGGGCTCTCTGGTCAGGCGCACCCGCGCGCCCCACCCAGGTGGTGCCGGTGCGCCTCGAGTGGCCCTTTGGCGGTGCCCCTGGAACGCTCCAGGCCGTCCCTCAGGTGCCTGAGGCCGGGTGGCGGTGCCGTTTCCCCGTTCCCAGCCCACCCTTCCGGTCACCGCTCACGCGTGTGGGCGTGCGCCCCTCGAGCCGAGAGAAATAAAAAACAGGAGTGCGGCCGAGAGGGAGAGAAAGGATGTGGAGGAAAAAAAAAAAAAAAAAAAAAGAAGGGGGGTCGAGCGGGGTAAGACCTTTAGAGCACGCACGCCTCGCGGGAGGGTGCCGTGCCTGATCCCGAGAAGGCGGGGGTGAGAGAGGGGTGCGCGCGTGCGTGCCCGCCCCGGTGCCTGCCGAGACCCGCGTGAGGCAAGCGAGAGCGGAAGGAGGAGGGCCCGCGTGTTGCTTCCGCCGGTGCCGAGGGAAGTCGCCCTTGCGAGGTGGGGGCCCAGGCTGCGTAGCCGCGGCTGGGCCCCGGCGGTCCGTTGTTAGGCTCTGTCGTACCTCCTCCCCCCCGCGGGCCGCCCTAGAGCGCGGACCCCTCTACAGAGGGAGACCGGGGGGTGTGTTGGGCTTTTAGGTGCCCAGGCAAGCCTCGGGTGTGCGCGGCGCGTACCCGCGAGGCCCCGCGCGCTCGCCGGAGCCTGGCTCCGGTGAGGCGGGATGAGGCGGAGAAGCTTTAAAAGGAAACGGAAAAAAAAAAAAACGGACGACTCAAAAGGCGTGACTTTCCGAGGCCCTCGGTCGCCGCTGCGGTGCCCCGCCCGTTCCCTCCTCGCCCGAGTGGAGGGTGGACGCAGCACGGAGCCGGGAGCACGCGCCGTCCCCGGGTGAGGCAGAGCCGCCGTGAGCACGAGGCGGCAGGCTCCGTTCCCGGCCGCAGAGGCCCACTGTGCCTTAACCCCCCCGCTGGTGCTTACCAATACCGCA
>NW_026974923.1:397500-407500 GCF_030014295.1 Loxodonta africana | reverse complement strand
TGCCTCTGTCTCTGTCTCTGTCTCTGTCCCTGCCTGTCTCTGTCTCTGCCTCTGCGTCTGTCTCTGCCTCTGTCTCTGTCTCCGCCTCTGTCTCTACCTCTGTCTCTGCTTCTGTCTCTGCCTGTCTCTGTCTCTGCCTCTGCCTCTGCCTCTGCCTCTGTCTCTTTCTCTGTCTCTGCCTGTCTCTGTCTCTGCCTCTGTCTCTGTCTCTGTCTCTGTCCCTGCCTGTCTCTGTCTCTGCCTCTGCCTCTGTCTGTCTCTGCCTGTCTCTGTCTCTGCCTCTGCGTCTGTCTCTGCCTCTGTCTCTGTCTCCGCCTCTGTCTCCACCTCTGTCTCCGCTTCTGTCTCTGCCTCTCTGCCTCTGCCTCTGCCTCTGCCTCTGCCTCTGCCTCTGTCTCTGCCTGTCTCTGTCTCTGCCTCTGCCTCTGTCTCTGTCCCTGCCTGTCTCTGTCTCTGCCTCTGCCTCTGTCTCTGTCCCTGCCTGTCTCTGTCTCTGCCTCTGCCTCTGTCTGTCTCTGCCTGTCTCTGTCTCTGCCTCTGTCTCTGTCTCTGTCCCTGCCTGTCTCTGTCTCTGCCTCTGCCTCTGTCTGTCTCTGCCTGTCTCTGTCTCTGCCTCTGCGTCTGTCTCTGCCTCTGTCTCTGTCTCCGCCTCTGTCTCCACCTCCGTCTCTGCTTCTGTCTCTGCCTCTCTGCCTCTGCCTCTGCCTCTGCCTCTGTCTCTGCCTGTCTCTGTCTCTGCCTCTGTCTCTGTCTCTGTCTCTGTCCCTGCCTGTCTCTGTCTCTGCCTCTGCGTCTGTCTCTGCCTCTGTCTCCGCCTCTGTCTCTACCTCTGTCTCTGCTTCTGTCTCTGCCTGTCTCTGTCTCTGCCTCTGCCTCTGCCTCTGCCTCTGTCTCTTTCTCTGTCTCTGCCTGTCTCTGTCTCTGCCTCTGTCTCTGTCTCTGTCTCTGTCCCTGCCTGTCTCTGTCTCTGCCTCTGCCTCTGTCTGTCTCTGCCTGTCTCTGTCTCTGCCTCTGCGTCTGTCTCTGCCTCTGTCTCTGTCTCCGCCTCTGTCTCCACCTCTGTCTCCGCTTCTGTCTCTGCCTCTCTGCCTCTGCCTCTGCCTCTGCCTCTGCCTCTGCCTCTGCCTCTGCCTCTGCCTCTGTCTCTGCCTGTCTCTGTCTCTGCCTCTGCCTCTGTCTGTCTCTGCCTCTGCGTCTGTCTCTGTCTCTGCCTCTGTCTCTGTCTCCGCCTCTGTCTCTACCTCTGTCTCTGCCTCTGCTTCTGTCTCTGCCTGTCTCTGTCTCTGCCTCTGTCTCTGTCTCTCTCTGCCTCTGCCTCTGCGTCCGAGCGTAGCGGGCCCGCTTCGGGATACCGCGCGGGCGCGTGGCCGGCGGGCGCGCGAGTCGTGCGGTCGACCCTACGTAGTTCGGGCGCGCGCCCCCGTGTCTCGCGTGCGACGCGTCCTCCGGGGTCGCGTGCGTGCGTGCGTGCGTGCGGGCGGGCGGGCGGGCGGGCGGACGCGGGTGCGTCGCGGTCACCGTCCGTGCGCGTGCGCCGTCTCGAGCGCGTCCCACTTTGGGGGGACGGCGGGCGCGCGGGGGCGCCGCGGGCGTGTGGCCGTGCCGCGCCTTCCGCGTGGGCGTCCCCCCCGCGCGGCGCGGGAGGCGCCCGTTCGTTCGCGTCTCCCGCCCGCGGTTCCGGTGCGCCGTCTCTCCGTCCGCGCGCGTCGCCGGGCGTGCGTCCGAGCCCGCGTGCCGCCTGCCCGTGGGTGCCGCGTGTACGGGGCCGCGTCCGCGCCCGCGTCCCCGAGCGTCAAGTGCAGGCCGCGCGCGCCTAGTGGAGCGTGCCCGCCCGCTCCGTGTATCGTGTGCGCGGGGGCGACGCGCGTTCCCGCGTGTTCCGCCTGCCTGCGTCTACCTCCGCGTCTCCCGAGCGTCCCGTGCGTGCGTCTGCTGTGCGCGTGCGTCTCCGCGTTTCCGCGTGCCCCGGGCGTGCGTCCGTGTCGCCGGAGGGCGCCGCCGCCGCCGCCGCCGCTGCGTGCGCGTACGTGTCCGCGCGGGTGCGCGCGTGGCCTCTCCGGTGCGCGCGCGCGCGCGCGGCCCCGTCCGTCCGAGTGCGGCGCGCCCTCTTCGGGATGCCGCGCGGGCGCGCGGCCGGCGGGCGCGCGAGTCGCGCGGTCGGGCGTACGTACCTCGTGCCCGTGCCCCCGTCTCGCGCGCGACGCGTCTATCGCGTCGCGCGTGTGTGGCGGGGGCGCCGTGTCCTCCGAAGCGCTGCGGCGCGGCCGTCCGCCCCGTCGCGCCCCTCCCTCCGTCCGCGCGGGTGGGCGTCCCGCTTCGGGGGGGGGCGGCGGGGGTTGGCCGCGGGCGGGCTTCTGTTGGGGGGGTCCGCGGGCGTGTGCCCCTGAGGCGTACCTTCCCGTGTTTCGGCCGCGCCGTCCGTGCGAGTCGCCGTGCGTCCGGGCCCCCGTGCGCGTGCGCGAGCGGACCGTGTCCGTGGGTGCCGCGCGTCCGCGTTCCCGCGTGTTCTGCCTGCCCGCGCCTACCTCTGTGTCTCCCGGGCGTCCCGGGGTTGTGTCTGCTGCGCGCGCGCGCGCGCCCCCTCGCGTCCATCTCCGTGTTTCCGTGTGCTCCGTGGGCCCGTCCGTGTCTCCGGAGGGCACCCTGCGGTGCGGGCGCACGCGCGCGCGGGCGCGTTCCCGTCCTTCCGTCCGTCCGTCCGTCCTCCTCCTCCTCCTCCGCCCCCCACCGCCCACACCCCCGCCGCCCCCCGCCGCCCCCACCGCCTCCGCCGCCTCCAAACCTCTTCCCCGCCTGGCGGGTGGCAGCCGGCGGCCACGTCGGACTGGATCCGGATATCGCCAGCGTGGGGCCCACAGCAAGGGCGCAGGCGGGGTGGGGTTGGGGGTGCGTGGTGGGCGGTGGGGGGGGTGGCGCCAGCGGTCCTCGGCGGCGGCGGGCCTAGCGCCGCCGGCACGTGCCCCTCCGGTTTCAGTCGGGACCGCCTCCGTGACGTCGAGGAGAGCTTCTCCACCCGTCCGTCCGAGGGCGCGGGGGTTCGGCGGACCGAGGGTGCCGTCGTCCCTCGACGACCGCCTTCGGGTCGCGCGCACACACACGCTCGGAGGCGCCCCGTCTCAACTGAAAGGAGTCGGCGGAGTAGAAACCGCGGCCCTCGAGACAGCTCCCTAACGCCGGGTGCGTGCGGCGGGGTGCTTTCTACACCCTACAGAAGGAAAACGCCTGTGGCCGGAGTTCTCGACGCCCGCCTTTCGACGCACCCTCTCGTCGCCTCGCTCCGTTTCCTAAGGCTCTCGTGACTCCTCCCGTTCTATTTCAGGGAGGCGCAGCTGAAGGGCTATCCGCTCCGCCCGTCCGTGAAGTTGGGCTTTCCCCCCGAAGGTGGCCGGAAGGGGGTGGGGGGGCGCGTGAGCCAAAGGATCTTGAAAACGCGGCGGCGGCGGTACCGCTTTCGGCTCTCGCCGATCCCACGCAGAGGCGGGGGCGCGGGCAGGTCCGCGCGCAGGTGCCCGTGCGAAGGTGCAGGCGCGTGCAGGCGCGGGCGCGCGCGCGCGCGCCCTCGGGCAGGTACGTAGAGGCGGGCGCCCGCGCGTGCACACCCCTAGGCGTACGCACGGGCACGGACCGTGCGTACCGCCCGCCCGCGCACGGGCGCGTGCACGCGCCTGCGTGTCCGTATCTGCAGCCACGGGCGTGAGCGCGTGGGCGCCTACCGTCCTTCTTCTACCTAACGCCGTCACCGGGCTGGCTCGGCGTCCAGGTATGCCTGTCTCCCCCTCCCCTCCAATCCCCTCCCCCTCCCCGCCCCCCTCCCCTCCCCTCCCCTCCCCCTCCCCCTCCCGTCCCTCCCCCCTCCCCCGTCCCCCTCCCCCTCCCCTCCCCTCGTCTCCCCTCCCCTCCCCCCTCCCCCTCCCCGTCCCTCCCACCACCGCCTCCCCTCCCCCTCCCCTCCCCCTCGCCTCCCCTGCCCCCATCCCCCTCCCCTCCCCCACCCCTCCCGCCCACCCCCTCCCCCTCCCCCTCCCTCTGCCTGTCTCCTTCCTTTTCTGAAACCGGGTTTTCCTCTTCGAGAGCCGTTCCGCCCCTCGGGCGAAACCAACTCGCCGCGTACCGGAGACCGAGTGCAAAGACGGAGCCCCGGCGGCGCGGCGGCGGCGGCGGCTCGGAGCTCGGCTGCCGACCGAGATCGTCGGCGGTTCGGATCCGCCGGCTCCTCCTTGGGAAGCCCGTGGGGCGGCTCGACTCTCTCCCCTAGGGCCGCTCCGAGTCCCGAGCCGCTCGACGGCACGCGACGGCAGCGGCGCCGCAGTCAGTTCTCTATCTAAACGGAAACGACGACGATGACGAACGTCAGTCTTCACCGCCACGCCCTACTCCCCACCCGAGCACCGTTCCAACTCGGGTGTTTCTCTCCCTGTGGCGGGGGTCCCCCCCGACTGAGAAAAAATAAACCGCCCCCCGAGGACGGCCCGCGTTCGGAGCCTCTTGGTAGTAGCGCGCCTTCACGGGACGACGGCACGCGCGCCCGTCACCCGCTTCCCGGAAAGCTCCCCCCGCGGAGAGTCGCGAACTCGGGCGAAGACGGAGGAGTCCGCGTACCCGTCGCCCAAGGTTCAGCCATCGTCCGATTGGAAACCGGTGCCTTCCCGGTCCCGCCTCCCCGTCGATCGACGCCTCCCGGGGGTGGGATGGCTTCCAGCCGAACCAGCCTACCGTACCCTTCCCCTCCTACGTACCTCGGGAGGTCGGCTCGGACAGGGAGGGGCCCGTCAGATGTCCAGTCCGCCGTGAGCTTTCCACGACGACGGTCGGCCGGTCGGCCGGCCGGTCGGCCGGTCGGCCGGTCGGTCGGTCGGTCGGTCGTCCCGGAACACCCCGGTCGGGTCCGCGCGCGCGCGCGGCACGGGCTTCACACACCTCGCTCCTCTGGCTTCCCGGGAGACGCTCGCGGCACGGCGACGCGTGCAACGCGGGAACGGCGACGCTGCCCTCGGCCTTACCGTCCCCCCCCTCCAGCCGAATACGGCCCCGGCCCTCACCGCGGGCCGAGTTGGGGGGCTGGGGGTCGGGCCGGGGGGGGGGATCGGCGGCGGCGGCCCTCGTCGGCAGGCGGCGCTAGCGCCGCCGGCGTGCGGCCTTACGGTTCCCGTTGCGATTCCCCTCGTGGGCGCGGAGAAAAGCCTCTCCATCCGGCCAAGGGGGCGCCCGTTCGGCGGACCGAGGGCGACGACGGGGGGCTGCCCGTCCGCCTGAGCGCGCGCCCGCTCCCGCAGGCACAGGCGCGCGCGGGCGCAGGCACAGGCGCACACGCTCAGACACGCGCTCACGCGCAGACGCGCACTCAAACCCATACAGACACGCACAGACGCACACACAGACGCACGCACAGACCCGCGCTCACGTGCGCAGGCGCCCCCACAGACGCAGGCGGGCACGCACACGGGCACGCCCGCAGACGCGCACGCGCACGCACGCAGTCACGCGCGCACACGCAGGCACACACGCCCGGACACGCGCGCACACGCCCCCGCAAAGACGCGCCCCCGCACAGACGCGCGCGCGCGCGAACGGACGCACGCACGCGCGCAGGCACGCGCGCACACGCACCAGGCCACCCGGAACGTTTGCCAACTCCCCGCCCACCTCAGCACCCCACCCCCCGGGCCCGAGGCGCGTGGTCCCCCACCGCCCCCACCCTCCGACCCCCCCACCGCCCCGCTCTCGGCCTCCCACCCCCCAACCCCCCTCCGGCACTCCACCCCCCACCCCCACGACTCACGCACACACGCCCGCCCGCCCGCCCGCATTCGGGAGCCGCCGGAGATCTCTCGATGCTCGAGACGCCGACTCACCCCTCTCCCTCCCCCCCCCCCGCCCCGGAGACGCCACCTTCCCGAGTCCGCCCGCGCGAGCCCGGAGAGCACTCGCTCGGGCCGAGCCGCCCGAGGGCCTCTGGGCGGGCGTTCGCGGCTGGCCCGCCGCGCCTCCGCTGGACCTCACTAAGTCCGGCCTCGCTCCCGAGAGCCTCGAGGGCCTCCCTCGGTGAGATGTCTCCCCAGTCGGACCGGGGGGCCCAGAGCCGGTCCGTACCGGCTCTGGGAAGGCGTTCCCGGCCTCCCCCCCGCCCCCCGTTTGCCCGCCCGCGTCGCGGGAGGATGGAAAGCGATGAGGAAGAACGCTCTCGGTGGCGGCCGTGGTTTTCTTTTGCGACGCGGATGCCGGCAAACGCACGGCTCCCTCCCTCCCTCCCTCCCTCCCTCCCTCCCTCCCTCCCTCCCGACGCAATTTGCCCGTTCAACCCGCCTCACGCGTACCGTTGGCTCGGCGACAGGGACGACGGCGGAAAACGTCTCCCGGTCTGCCTGCTGCGCCACGCGGGCACTCAAAGAACGAGGAGGAAAACTTCGGGGACTGGCGGTCTCATCCCGTCCCGTTTGTCGCGTCCGTCCAAAGGATACGGATCGGAGAACACCTGCCCGTCCGACGCTTGGGACGTGCTCTCTTCTCCCTCCCGCCCCCGGTGGACGCTCATCCCCTCGGGCGCCCCCCCCCGTTCGGCCCTTTCGGGGGCGAGCGCGCGCGCGCGCCCCATGACGCTCCCGAGAGGTTTCCCCGGCGGCCCGGGGGAGTCTGTCCCCTCTGCCACCCTCGAGCCCCGGCCGGGGCCCAGGTGGACCCGGTTCCACCCCCCCGCCGCCCTTCGCTCCGGTCGTCGGCCGTCACCCGGCGGCCGCTTCGATACCGTCCCCCTCCGGAGCTCTGCGGCGCCGACGGGATGGGAAGCGGTCCCGGCGGGCGCGCGCTGGCCACGGCGGCCCGGGGCCTTCGCTCCGTCTCCTCGAGCCCGGCCTGGCTCCCGGCGTCCTCCCGGGGTCCTCCCGGGGTCCTCCCTCCCTCCCTCCCTCCCTCCCTCCCTCCCTCCCTCCCTCCCTCCCTCCCAGGGCCCCCCCCCGAGTGGGACACGCCGGCTGGCCGGCATGGTGCTCCAGGGCTCCAGCGGGGTAGACGGGATCTTCCTGGCTGAGGGGCGAAATGGCCCGGCTGGGCCGGACCCCCTTGGATCGGAACTTTGGGAGATGGGGCCAAGGTGGTGGAATAGGCTGACGCTTCCGCCTAGCTCTCTTGACGACAAAGACCCGGAAACACAAGCGAACGAGTATGTCTGCGACGAGCGGCGAGTCCTGACCGTCGAAGGCGGGCTTAGACGACGCACTGAGGGGCAGCGGCAGGAAGAGACCTTTCAGGGGCAGAGAGGGTTTACCGGCCCTGCCCCGCGGGGAGCCCTCAGGCACCATTCCCAGAGCGGCTGCTGCAGTGGGCTGGTACCGTCGTTCCACTGCTGTTCCGTCAGGGAGAAGCAGCCAGCCACACAGCCTGCTCACACCTCCGGAACCTGAGGAGGGCCCGGCCGGGCGGATCCCCTTGGCCCAACCGACCCCGCGCTGTGGCCGGCCCCACCGTCTTCCGGCCGCCCCGCGCCGAGAAACGTGTTCGGCGGCGGCGCTGGGAGGCGGGGGAGGGGGGCGGGGGGGGAGCCGGGACGGGGCCGGGCGTCCGGCCGCCCGGCGACGCGCCCTCGCCGGCCGCCGATCCGGATCCGTCCCGCTGCACTCCGCGCCGGTTGTCGGCCGCCACCTGGCGGCCGCTTTGATATCGTCTTCCCCCGGAGCTCCGGCGCCGGCGACACGCGCGGGAGGCGATGTGGCCGCGCTGGCCGAGGCGACGTTCCCGGACGCCGGCGGCGGCGTCGGCAGGATCGTCCTGGCCGAGGCGGGAAAGGGCCCGGCCGGGTGGATCCCCTTGGCCCAACCGACCCCGCGCCGTGGCCGGCCCCAACGCCTTCCGGCCGCCCCGCGCCGAGAAACGTGTTCGGCGGCGGCGCTGGGAGGCGGGGGAGGGGGGCGGGGGGGGAGCCGGGACGGGACCGGGTGTCCGGCCGCCCGGCGACGCGCCCTCGCCGGCCGCCGATCCGGATCCGTCCCGCTGTCGCCCGCGCCGGTTGTCGGCCGCCACCTGGCGGCCGCTTTGACATCGTTTTCCTCCGGAGCTCCGGCGCCGGCGACATGGGAGGCGCTGTGGCCGCGCTGGCCGAGGCGACGTCTCGGGACGCCGGCGGCGTCGGCGGGATCGTCCCGGCCACGGTGGGGCGCCGGCGCCAGAGCCACGTTCCGGAATTGGGCCCGCAGCTTCATGTGGCCGAGGCGGTGGCCGTCGCCGCCGCCGCCGCCGCCGCCGCCGCCGCCGCGCTCCCGGGTGCCGTGTTTTAGACGGCGCTGGACCGAACCGGGCCGCACCGAGACGGCGCAGGCAGAAGAACGGGACAAGGCACGCCCCGGCCGTTCGCGCGCCTTCCTTCGCGCGGCCCGGTCGTCACCGGGGCCTCCGGCGTAGGTCCGGGGTGGCCCGCGGAGGGCGCCCCGGGCCCGGGCGCGGTCCCGCGTGGGGTCCGGACCGTCGGAGAATTTTTTCAAAGTCCCGCTCCGGGGGTCCCCGGGCCGAGGTTGCCGCCCCCGGCCCGCCCCGGCCCGGCCACGGACCCGCGCGGGGCCCGGACCTTCGGAGGGGCCCCGCCGCCCGAGAATTTTTTCCAAGTCCCCCCTCCGAGGGTTCCCCGACCGGCCCGCGTTGGCCGCAGCGCAGGCGGCTGGCTCTGGGCGCCCGCGCGGCCCCGGCCAGCTCCGTCACCCCGTCCCGCGGGTCGACCAGAGGATCCCGGGAGCTCCGGGGGGGGGCGGGGCGCTGGGGGCCATGGGGTCGCGCTACGGACCGATGGCCGGGCCGCAGTTCCGGGGGCTCGCCGTGGGGAGCGGGCCCCTCCCGCCGCGGGGCGTGGCTTTTCTCTCGCCCAAAACGGGCGATTTGGGCCACCAGATTGGTGCTGACACGCTCTCCTCGCCGGGTGACTCCCGCTGAGCAGATGGGAAACCTGGACGGGTCCGTAGACGCCGGTCCACCGACGGCCCACGCCCTCCCCCGCTCCTCCCCGCTTGAGCCGCCCGCCTGGGGCCCGTGCGCCGGCTCTCGCGCGTCCAGATGTCCAGCCGCGGTGCCTCCCCCCGGTCTCCAGTGCCCGAGGGCGGCGTGGCACGGGCGCCGCGGGCCCTCTGACCCGCGTGCCCCTTGTCGCAGGCACCCGCGGTGGCCGCGGTGCTCGCCAGAGTGTGCCCCGCTCCCCCCCTCCCCCAGGCCCACGTGCCTCGCGTGTCAGGCGTTCTCCGTGTGCGGGGTCCTCGCGGCCACCTTTCCGCAGCCGGGGCGGGCGAGGGGCAGAAAGCGGGTCCTCTCCGGGGCTGTCCTCGCCCGCCTCCTGGCAGCCCTGGCGGGGGGGTCTTCTCCTCCTCGCTTGTGCCTGGGCTGACCCGATCGATGTGGTGTTGTCGTGCTCTCCCGGGCCGGGTCCGAGCCGCGCCAAGACGAGGGACGGACATTCGTGGCGAATGGGACCGCTCTTCTCGCTCAGCGCGCGGGCCCCTCGCTCCTCCTCCCCGCCCGCCGGTGGTGCGCAGAGGGGCAGGGGCACGGAATCCGGCCCGACCTCGCTCATCTGCCCTCGTTCGCGGCCTCGCGGCCAGCGTCGGCGGTGGCGGGGTCCTGAGACCGAGCAGGACAGCCTCTGCTCGTGGCCCTGGTGTTCTGCCTCGCGTCGGGCCCTCCCCCGCCCCCCGCGGCGGGGGGGCTCTCTGGTCAGGCGCACCCGCGCGCCCCACCCAGGTGGTGCCGGTGCGCCTCGAGTGGCCCTTTGGCGGTGCCCCTGGAACGCTCCAGGCCGTCCCTCAGGTGCCTGAGGCCGGGTGGCGGTGCCGTTTCCCCGTTCCCAGCCCACCCTTCCGGTCACCGCTCACGCGTGTGGGCGTGCGCCCCTCGAGCCGAGAGAAATAAAAAACAGGAGTGCGGCCGAGAGGGAGAGAAAGGATGTGGAGGAAAAAAAAAAAAAAAAAAAAGAAGGGGGGTCGAGCGGGGTAAGACCTTTAGAGCACGCACGCCTCGCGGGAGGGTGCCG
>NW_026974923.1:372500-382500 GCF_030014295.1 Loxodonta africana | reverse complement strand
TCTGTCTCTGCCTCTGCGTCTGTCTCTGTCTCTGCCTCTGTCTCTGTCTCCGCCTCTGTCTCTACCTCTGTCTCTGCCTCTGCTTCTGTCTCTGCCTGTCTCTGTCTCTGCCTCTGTCTCTGTCTCTCTCTGCCTCTGCCTCTGCGTCCGAGCGTAGCGGGCCCGCTTCGGGATACCGCGCGGGCGCGTGGCCGGCGGGCGCGCGAGTCGTGCGGTCGACCCTACGTAGTTCGGGCGCGCGCCCCCGTGTCTCGCGTGCGACGCGTCCTCCGGGGTCGCGTGCGTGCGTGCGTGCGTGCGGGCGGGCGGGCGGGCGGGCGGACGCGGGTGCGTCGCGGTCACCGTCCGTGCGCGTGCGCCGTCTCGAGCGCGTCCCACTTTGGGGGGACGGCGGGCGCGCGGGGGCGCCGCGGGCGTGTGGCCGTGCCGCGCCTTCCGCGTGGGCGTCCCCCCCGCGCGGCGCGGGAGGCGCCCGTTCGTTCGCGTCTCCCGCCCGCGGTTCCGGTGCGCCGTCTCTCCGTCCGCGCGCGTCGCCGGGCGTGCGTCCGAGCCCGCGTGCCGCCTGCCCGTGGGTGCCGCGTGTACGGGGCCGCGTCCGCGCCCGCGTCCCCGAGCGTCAAGTGCAGGCCGCGCGCGCCTAGTGGAGCGTGCCCGCCCGCTCCGTGTATCGTGTGCGCGGGGGCGACGCGCGTTCCCGCGTGTTCCGCCTGCCTGCGTCTACCTCCGCGTCTCCCGAGCGTCCCGTGCGTGCGTCTGCTGTGCGCGTGCGTCTCCGCGTTTCCGCGTGCCCCGGGCGTGCGTCCGTGTCGCCGGAGGGCGCCGCCGCCGCCGCCGCCGCTGCGTGCGCGTACGTGTCCGCGCGGGTGCGCGCGTGGCCTCTCCGGTGCGCGCGCGCGCGCGCGGCCCCGTCCGTCCGAGTGCGGCGCGCCCTCTTCGGGATGCCGCGCGGGCGCGCGGCCGGCGGGCGCGCGAGTCGCGCGGTCGGGCGTACGTACCTCGTGCCCGTGCCCCCGTCTCGCGCGCGACGCGTCTATCGCGTCGCGCGTGTGTGGCGGGGGCGCCGTGTCCTCCGAAGCGCTGCGGCGCGGCCGTCCGCCCCGTCGCGCCCCTCCC
Organism: Loxodonta africana; assembly: GCF_030014295.1. Lineage (NCBI taxonomy): Eukaryota > Metazoa > Chordata > Mammalia > Proboscidea > Elephantidae > Loxodonta > Loxodonta africana. Next base: position 381,387 of record NW_026974923.1, on the reverse strand, counting down.
TCCGTCCGCGCGGGTGGGCGTCCCGCTTCGGGGGGGGGCGGCGGGGGTTGGCCGCGGGCGGGCTTCTGTTGGGGGGGTCCGCGGGCGTGTGCCCCTGAGGCGTACCTTCCCGTGTTTCGGCCGCGCCGTCCGTGCGAGTCGCCGTGCGTCCGGGCCCCCGTGCGCGTGCGCGAGCGGACCGTGTCCGTGGGTGCCGCGCGTCCGCGTTCCCGCGTGTTCTGCCTGCCCGCGCCTACCTCTGTGTCTCCCGGGCGTCCCGGGGTTGTGTCTGCTGCGCGCGCGCGCGCGCCCCCTCGCGTCCATCTCCGTGTTTCCGTGTGCTCCGTGGGCCCGTCCGTGTCTCCGGAGGGCACCCTGCGGTGCGGGCGCACGCGCGCGCGGGCGCGTTCCCGTCCTTCCGTCCGTCCGTCCGTCCTCCTCCTCCTCCTCCGCCCCCCACCGCCCACACCCCCGCCGCCCCCCGCCGCCCCCACCGCCTCCGCCGCCTCCAAACCTCTTCCCCGCCTGGCGGGTGGCAGCCGGCGGCCACGTCGGACTGGATCCGGATATCGCCAGCGTGGGGCCCACAGCAAGGGCGCAGGCGGGGTGGGGTTGGGGGTGCGTGGTGGGCGGTGGGGGGGGTGGCGCCAGCGGTCCTCGGCGGCGGCGGGCCTAGCGCCGCCGGCACGTGCCCCTCCGGTTTCAGTCGGGACCGCCTCCGTGACGTCGAGGAGAGCTTCTCCACCCGTCCGTCCGAGGGCGCGGGGGTTCGGCGGACCGAGGGTGCCGTCGTCCCTCGACGACCGCCTTCGGGTCGCGCGCACACACACGCTCGGAGGCGCCCCGTCTCAACTGAAAGGAGTCGGCGGAGTAGAAACCGCGGCCCTCGAGACAGCTCCCTAACGCCGGGTGCGTGCGGCGGGGTGCTTTCTACACCCTACAGAAGGAAAACGCCTGTGGCCGGAGTTCTCGACGCCCGCCTTTCGACGCACCCTCTCGTCGCCTCGCTCCGTTTCCTAAGGCTCTCGTGACTCCTCCCGTTCTATTTCAGGGAGGCGCAGCTGAAGGGCTATCCGCTCCGCCCGTCCGTGAAGTTGGGCTTTCCCCCCGAAGGTGGCCGGAAGGGGGTGGGGGGGCGCGTGAGCCAAAGGATCTTGAAAACGCGGCGGCGGCGGTACCGCTTTCGGCTCTCGCCGATCCCACGCAGAGGCGGGGGCGCGGGCAGGTCCGCGCGCAGGTGCCCGTGCGAAGGTGCAGGCGCGTGCAGGCGCGGGCGCGCGCGCGCGCGCCCTCGGGCAGGTACGTAGAGGCGGGCGCCCGCGCGTGCACACCCCTAGGCGTACGCACGGGCACGGACCGTGCGTACCGCCCGCCCGCGCACGGGCGCGTGCACGCGCCTGCGTGTCCGTATCTGCAGCCACGGGCGTGAGCGCGTGGGCGCCTACCGTCCTTCTTCTACCTAACGCCGTCACCGGGCTGGCTCGGCGTCCAGGTATGCCTGTCTCCCCCTCCCCTCCAATCCCCTCCCCCTCCCCGCCCCCCTCCCCTCCCCTCCCCTCCCCCTCCCCCTCCCGTCCCTCCCCCCTCCCCCGTCCCCCTCCCCCTCCCCTCCCCTCGTCTCCCCTCCCCTCCCCCCTCCCCCTCCCCGTCCCTCCCACCACCGCCTCCCCTCCCCCTCCCCTCCCCCTCGCCTCCCCTGCCCCCATCCCCCTCCCCTCCCCCACCCCTCCCGCCCACCCCCTCCCCCTCCCCCTCCCTCTGCCTGTCTCCTTCCTTTTCTGAAACCGGGTTTTCCTCTTCGAGAGCCGTTCCGCCCCTCGGGCGAAACCAACTCGCCGCGTACCGGAGACCGAGTGCAAAGACGGAGCCCCGGCGGCGCGGCGGCGGCGGCGGCTCGGAGCTCGGCTGCCGACCGAGATCGTCGGCGGTTCGGATCCGCCGGCTCCTCCTTGGGAAGCCCGTGGGGCGGCTCGACTCTCTCCCCTAGGGCCGCTCCGAGTCCCGAGCCGCTCGACGGCACGCGACGGCAGCGGCGCCGCAGTCAGTTCTCTATCTAAACGGAAACGACGACGATGACGAACGTCAGTCTTCACCGCCACGCCCTACTCCCCACCCGAGCACCGTTCCAACTCGGGTGTTTCTCTCCCTGTGGCGGGGGTCCCCCCCGACTGAGAAAAAATAAACCGCCCCCCGAGGACGGCCCGCGTTCGGAGCCTCTTGGTAGTAGCGCGCCTTCACGGGACGACGGCACGCGCGCCCGTCACCCGCTTCCCGGAAAGCTCCCCCCGCGGAGAGTCGCGAACTCGGGCGAAGACGGAGGAGTCCGCGTACCCGTCGCCCAAGGTTCAGCCATCGTCCGATTGGAAACCGGTGCCTTCCCGGTCCCGCCTCCCCGTCGATCGACGCCTCCCGGGGGTGGGATGGCTTCCAGCCGAACCAGCCTACCGTACCCTTCCCCTCCTACGTACCTCGGGAGGTCGGCTCGGACAGGGAGGGGCCCGTCAGATGTCCAGTCCGCCGTGAGCTTTCCACGACGACGGTCGGCCGGTCGGCCGGCCGGTCGGCCGGTCGGCCGGTCGGTCGGTCGGTCGGTCGTCCCGGAACACCCCGGTCGGGTCCGCGCGCGCGCGCGGCACGGGCTTCACACACCTCGCTCCTCTGGCTTCCCGGGAGACGCTCGCGGCACGGCGACGCGTGCAACGCGGGAACGGCGACGCTGCCCTCGGCCTTACCGTCCCCCCCCTCCAGCCGAATACGGCCCCGGCCCTCACCGCGGGCCGAGTTGGGGGGCTGGGGGTCGGGCCGGGGGGGGGGATCGGCGGCGGCGGCCCTCGTCGGCAGGCGGCGCTAGCGCCGCCGGCGTGCGGCCTTACGGTTCCCGTTGCGATTCCCCTCGTGGGCGCGGAGAAAAGCCTCTCCATCCGGCCAAGGGGGCGCCCGTTCGGCGGACCGAGGGCGACGACGGGGGGCTGCCCGTCCGCCTGAGCGCGCGCCCGCTCCCGCAGGCACAGGCGCGCGCGGGCGCAGGCACAGGCGCACACGCTCAGACACGCGCTCACGCGCAGACGCGCACTCAAACCCATACAGACACGCACAGACGCACACACAGACGCACGCACAGACCCGCGCTCACGTGCGCAGGCGCCCCCACAGACGCAGGCGGGCACGCACACGGGCACGCCCGCAGACGCGCACGCGCACGCACGCAGTCACGCGCGCACACGCAGGCACACACGCCCGGACACGCGCGCACACGCCCCCGCAAAGACGCGCCCCCGCACAGACGCGCGCGCGCGCGAACGGACGCACGCACGCGCGCAGGCACGCGCGCACACGCACCAGGCCACCCGGAACGTTTGCCAACTCCCCGCCCACCTCAGCACCCCACCCCCCGGGCCCGAGGCGCGTGGTCCCCCACCGCCCCCACCCTCCGACCCCCCCACCGCCCCGCTCTCGGCCTCCCACCCCCCAACCCCCCTCCGGCACTCCACCCCCCACCCCCACGACTCACGCACACACGCCCGCCCGCCCGCCCGCATTCGGGAGCCGCCGGAGATCTCTCGATGCTCGAGACGCCGACTCACCCCTCTCCCTCCCCCCCCCCCGCCCCGGAGACGCCACCTTCCCGAGTCCGCCCGCGCGAGCCCGGAGAGCACTCGCTCGGGCCGAGCCGCCCGAGGGCCTCTGGGCGGGCGTTCGCGGCTGGCCCGCCGCGCCTCCGCTGGACCTCACTAAGTCCGGCCTCGCTCCCGAGAGCCTCGAGGGCCTCCCTCGGTGAGATGTCTCCCCAGTCGGACCGGGGGGCCCAGAGCCGGTCCGTACCGGCTCTGGGAAGGCGTTCCCGGCCTCCCCCCCGCCCCCCGTTTGCCCGCCCGCGTCGCGGGAGGATGGAAAGCGATGAGGAAGAACGCTCTCGGTGGCGGCCGTGGTTTTCTTTTGCGACGCGGATGCCGGCAAACGCACGGCTCCCTCCCTCCCTCCCTCCCTCCCTCCCTCCCTCCCTCCCTCCCTCCCGACGCAATTTGCCCGTTCAACCCGCCTCACGCGTACCGTTGGCTCGGCGACAGGGACGACGGCGGAAAACGTCTCCCGGTCTGCCTGCTGCGCCACGCGGGCACTCAAAGAACGAGGAGGAAAACTTCGGGGACTGGCGGTCTCATCCCGTCCCGTTTGTCGCGTCCGTCCAAAGGATACGGATCGGAGAACACCTGCCCGTCCGACGCTTGGGACGTGCTCTCTTCTCCCTCCCGCCCCCGGTGGACGCTCATCCCCTCGGGCGCCCCCCCCCGTTCGGCCCTTTCGGGGGCGAGCGCGCGCGCGCGCCCCATGACGCTCCCGAGAGGTTTCCCCGGCGGCCCGGGGGAGTCTGTCCCCTCTGCCACCCTCGAGCCCCGGCCGGGGCCCAGGTGGACCCGGTTCCACCCCCCCGCCGCCCTTCGCTCCGGTCGTCGGCCGTCACCCGGCGGCCGCTTCGATACCGTCCCCCTCCGGAGCTCTGCGGCGCCGACGGGATGGGAAGCGGTCCCGGCGGGCGCGCGCTGGCCACGGCGGCCCGGGGCCTTCGCTCCGTCTCCTCGAGCCCGGCCTGGCTCCCGGCGTCCTCCCGGGGTCCTCCCGGGGTCCTCCCTCCCTCCCTCCCTCCCTCCCTCCCTCCCTCCCTCCCTCCCTCCCTCCCAGGGCCCCCCCCCGAGTGGGACACGCCGGCTGGCCGGCATGGTGCTCCAGGGCTCCAGCGGGGTAGACGGGATCTTCCTGGCTGAGGGGCGAAATGGCCCGGCTGGGCCGGACCCCCTTGGATCGGAACTTTGGGAGATGGGGCCAAGGTGGTGGAATAGGCTGACGCTTCCGCCTAGCTCTCTTGACGACAAAGACCCGGAAACACAAGCGAACGAGTATGTCTGCGACGAGCGGCGAGTCCTGACCGTCGAAGGCGGGCTTAGACGACGCACTGAGGGGCAGCGGCAGGAAGAGACCTTTCAGGGGCAGAGAGGGTTTACCGGCCCTGCCCCGCGGGGAGCCCTCAGGCACCATTCCCAGAGCGGCTGCTGCAGTGGGCTGGTACCGTCGTTCCACTGCTGTTCCGTCAGGGAGAAGCAGCCAGCCACACAGCCTGCTCACACCTCCGGAACCTGAGGAGGGCCCGGCCGGGCGGATCCCCTTGGCCCAACCGACCCCGCGCTGTGGCCGGCCCCACCGTCTTCCGGCCGCCCCGCGCCGAGAAACGTGTTCGGCGGCGGCGCTGGGAGGCGGGGGAGGGGGGCGGGGGGGGAGCCGGGACGGGGCCGGGCGTCCGGCCGCCCGGCGACGCGCCCTCGCCGGCCGCCGATCCGGATCCGTCCCGCTGCACTCCGCGCCGGTTGTCGGCCGCCACCTGGCGGCCGCTTTGATATCGTCTTCCCCCGGAGCTCCGGCGCCGGCGACACGCGCGGGAGGCGATGTGGCCGCGCTGGCCGAGGCGACGTTCCCGGACGCCGGCGGCGGCGTCGGCAGGATCGTCCTGGCCGAGGCGGGAAAGGGCCCGGCCGGGTGGATCCCCTTGGCCCAACCGACCCCGCGCCGTGGCCGGCCCCAACGCCTTCCGGCCGCCCCGCGCCGAGAAACGTGTTCGGCGGCGGCGCTGGGAGGCGGGGGAGGGGGGCGGGGGGGGAGCCGGGACGGGACCGGGTGTCCGGCCGCCCGGCGACGCGCCCTCGCCGGCCGCCGATCCGGATCCGTCCCGCTGTCGCCCGCGCCGGTTGTCGGCCGCCACCTGGCGGCCGCTTTGACATCGTTTTCCTCCGGAGCTCCGGCGCCGGCGACATGGGAGGCGCTGTGGCCGCGCTGGCCGAGGCGACGTCTCGGGACGCCGGCGGCGTCGGCGGGATCGTCCCGGCCACGGTGGGGCGCCGGCGCCAGAGCCACGTTCCGGAATTGGGCCCGCAGCTTCATGTGGCCGAGGCGGTGGCCGTCGCCGCCGCCGCCGCCGCCGCCGCCGCCGCCGCGCTCCCGGGTGCCGTGTTTTAGACGGCGCTGGACCGAACCGGGCCGCACCGAGACGGCGCAGGCAGAAGAACGGGACAAGGCACGCCCCGGCCGTTCGCGCGCCTTCCTTCGCGCGGCCCGGTCGTCACCGGGGCCTCCGGCGTAGGTCCGGGGTGGCCCGCGGAGGGCGCCCCGGGCCCGGGCGCGGTCCCGCGTGGGGTCCGGACCGTCGGAGAATTTTTTCAAAGTCCCGCTCCGGGGGTCCCCGGGCCGAGGTTGCCGCCCCCGGCCCGCCCCGGCCCGGCCACGGACCCGCGCGGGGCCCGGACCTTCGGAGGGGCCCCGCCGCCCGAGAATTTTTTCCAAGTCCCCCCTCCGAGGGTTCCCCGACCGGCCCGCGTTGGCCGCAGCGCAGGCGGCTGGCTCTGGGCGCCCGCGCGGCCCCGGCCAGCTCCGTCACCCCGTCCCGCGGGTCGACCAGAGGATCCCGGGAGCTCCGGGGGGGGGCGGGGCGCTGGGGGCCATGGGGTCGCGCTACGGACCGATGGCCGGGCCGCAGTTCCGGGGGCTCGCCGTGGGGAGCGGGCCCCTCCCGCCGCGGGGCGTGGCTTTTCTCTCGCCCAAAACGGGCGATTTGGGCCACCAGATTGGTGCTGACACGCTCTCCTCGCCGGGTGACTCCCGCTGAGCAGATGGGAAACCTGGACGGGTCCGTAGACGCCGGTCCACCGACGGCCCACGCCCTCCCCCGCTCCTCCCCGCTTGAGCCGCCCGCCTGGGGCCCGTGCGCCGGCTCTCGCGCGTCCAGATGTCCAGCCGCGGTGCCTCCCCCCGGTCTCCAGTGCCCGAGGGCGGCGTGGCACGGGCGCCGCGGGCCCTCTGACCCGCGTGCCCCTTGTCGCAGGCACCCGCGGTGGCCGCGGTGCTCGCCAGAGTGTGCCCCGCTCCCCCCCTCCCCCAGGCCCACGTGCCTCGCGTGTCAGGCGTTCTCCGTGTGCGGGGTCCTCGCGGCCACCTTTCCGCAGCCGGGGCGGGCGAGGCAGAAAGCGGGTCCTCTCCGGGGCTGTCCTCGCCCGCCTCCTGGCAGCCCTGGCGGGGGGGTCTTCTCCTCCTCGCTTGTGCCTGGGCTGACCCGATCGATGTGGTGTTGTCGTGCTCTCCCGGGCCGGGTCCGAGCCGCGCCAAGACGAGGGACGGACATTCGTGGCGAATGGGACCGCTCTTCTCGCTCAGCGCGCGGGCCCCTCGCTCCTCCTCCCCGCCCGCCGGTGGTGCGCAGAGGGGCAGGGGCACGGAATCCGGCCCGACCTCGCTCATCTGCCCTCGTTCGCGGCCTCGCGGCCAGCGTCGGCGGTGGCGGGGTCCTGAGACCGAGCAGGACAGCCTCTGCTCGTGGCCCTGGTGTTCTGCCTCGCGTCGGGCCCTCCCCCGCCCCCCGCGGCGGGGGGGCTCTCTGGTCAGGCGCACCCGCGCGCCCCACCCAGGTGGTGCCGGTGCGCCTCGAGTGGCCCTTTGGCGGTGCCCCTGGAACGCTCCAGGCCGTCCCTCAGGTGCCTGAGGCCGGGTGGCGGTGCCGTTTCCCCGTTCCCAGCCCACCCTTCCGGTCACCGCTCACGCGTGTGGGCGTGCGCCCCTCGAGCCGAGAGAAATAAAAAACAGGAGTGCGGCCGAGAGGGAGAGAAAGGATGTGGAGGAAAAAAAAAAAAAAAAAAAAAGAAGGGGGGTCGAGCGGGGTAAGACCTTTAGAGCACGCACGCCTCGCGGGAGGGTGCCGTGCCTGATCCCGAGAAGGCGGGGGTGAGAGAGGGGTGCGCGCGTGCGTGCCCGCCCCGGTGCCTGCCGAGACCCGCGTGAGGCAAGCGAGAGCGGAAGGAGGAGGGCCCGCGTGTTGCTTCCGCCGGTGCCGAGGGAAGTCGCCCTTGCGAGGTGGGGGCCCAGGCTGCGTAGCCGCGGCTGGGCCCCGGCGGTCCGTTGTTAGGCTCTGTCGTACCTCCTCCCCCCCGCGGGCCGCCCTAGAGCGCGGACCCCTCTACAGAGGGAGACCGGGGGGTGTGTTGGGCTTTTAGGTGCCCAGGCAAGCCTCGGGTGTGCGCGGCGCGTACCCGCGAGGCCCCGCGCGCTCGCCGGAGCCTGGCTCCGGTGAGGCGGGATGAGGCGGAGAAGCTTTAAAAGAGAAACGGAAAAAAAAAAAAACGGACGACTCAAAAGGCGTGACTTTCCGAGGCCCTCGGTCGCCGCTGCGGTGCCCCGCCCGTTCCCTCCTCGCCCGAGTGGAGGGTGGACGCAGCACGGAGCCGGGAGCACGCGCCGTCCCCGGGTGAGGCAGAGCCGCCGTGAGCACGAGGCGGCAGGCTCCGTTCCCGGCCGCAGAGGCCCACTGTGCCTTAACCCCCCCGCTGGTGCTTACCAATACCGCAGGCCCCCCCCGCCCATCCCCGGGGCGCCCTCGGGCGCCTGGCGGGGGCCCAACGTGGGGGGCGATGGGTGGGGACGGCCCGTCTTCGGTGAAGAAAGTCTTCTCTAGTCATCTCCGAGGGTGCCTTGGGGGTGCCGGATCCCCCAGCCGCTGCCCCTCGCCTTGCGCGCAAGCCACCGACCGTGGCTCGCAGGCAGAGCCCCCTCTCCTTCCCGCCCGGTGTGGAGGGAGAGGTCCGCCGGCCCCGCGGTGGGGCCGCGCGCCGCCCTTCGCCTGCCGCGGCCCGCGCCTCCCCCCTGCGAGTCGGGGGAGGGCCTTCGCCGGGCCAGCCGTCTGGCGCCGGGGTCGCGCGCGTCCGTGTGTGCGTGTGAGTGTGCGGCCCTCCCGTCGCGCGCCTGGTGCGGTGGGGCCGGGGGTCCGTCCGGCGGACGGCCCCCGCGCCGTTGTGTGCCGCCTCCCGCCCGCACCCGTCCCGTGCCGCCAGCGGTGCGCGGGTGTGCGGGCCCACCTCCTCACCCGGGAGCTTTCCCG
>NW_026974923.1:350000-360000 GCF_030014295.1 Loxodonta africana | reverse complement strand
TGTCCCTGCCTGTCTCTGTCTCTGCCTCTGCCTCTGTCTGTCTCTGCCTGTCTCTGTCTCTGCCTCTGCGTCTGTCTCTGCCTCTGTCTCTGTCTCCGCCTCTGTCTCCACCTCCGTCTCTGCTTCTGTCTCTGCCTCTCTGCCTCTGCCTCTGCCTCTGCCTCTGTCTCTGCCTGTCTCTGTCTCTGCCTCTGTCTCTGTCTCTGTCTCTGTCCCTGCCTGTCTCTGTCTCTGCCTCTGCGTCTGTCTCTGCCTCTGTCTCTGTCTCCGCCTCTGTCTCTACCTCTGTCTCTGCTTCTGTCTCTGCCTGTCTCTGTCTCTGCCTCTGCCTCTGCCTCTGCCTCTGTCTCTTTCTCTGTCTCTGCCTGTCTCTGTCTCTGCCTCTGTCTCTGTCTCTGTCTCTGTCCCTGCCTGTCTCTGTCTCTGCCTCTGCCTCTGTCTGTCTCTGCCTGTCTCTGTCTCTGCCTCTGCGTCTGTCTCTGCCTCTGTCTCTGTCTCCGCCTCTGTCTCCACCTCTGTCTCCGCTTCTGTCTCTGCCTCTCTGCCTCTGCCTCTGCCTCTGCCTCTGCCTCTGTCTCTGCCTGTCTCTGTCTCTGCCTCTGCCTCTGTCTCTGTCCCTGCCTGTCTCTGTCTCTGCCTCTGCCTCTGTCTCTGTCCCTGCCTGTCTCTGTCTCTGCCTCTGCCTCTGTCTGTCTCTGCCTGTCTCTGTCTCTGCCTCTGTCTCTGTCTCTGTCCCTGCCTGTCTCTGTCTCTGCCTCTGCCTCTGTCTGTCTCTGCCTGTCTCTGTCTCTGCCTCTGCGTCTGTCTCTGCCTCTGTCTCTGTCTCCGCCTCTGTCTCCACCTCCGTCTCTGCTTCTGTCTCTGCCTCTCTGCCTCTGCCTCTGCCTCTGCCTCTGTCTCTGCCTGTCTCTGTCTCTGCCTCTGTCTCTGTCTCTGTCTCTGTCCCTGCCTGTCTCTGTCTCTGCCTCTGCGTCTGTCTCTGCCTCTGTCTCCGCCTCTGTCTCTACCTCTGTCTCTGCTTCTGTCTCTGCCTGTCTCTGTCTCTGCCTCTGCCTCTGCCTCTGCCTCTGTCTCTTTCTCTGTCTCTGCCTGTCTCTGTCTCTGCCTCTGTCTCTGTCTCTGTCTCTGTCCCTGCCTGTCTCTGTCTCTGCCTCTGCCTCTGTCTGTCTCTGCCTGTCTCTGTCTCTGCCTCTGCGTCTGTCTCTGCCTCTGTCTCTGTCTCCGCCTCTGTCTCCACCTCTGTCTCCGCTTCTGTCTCTGCCTCTCTGCCTCTGCCTCTGCCTCTGCCTCTGCCTCTGCCTCTGCCTCTGCCTCTGCCTCTGTCTCTGCCTGTCTCTGTCTCTGCCTCTGCCTCTGTCTGTCTCTGCCTCTGCGTCTGTCTCTGTCTCTGCCTCTGTCTCTGTCTCCGCCTCTGTCTCTACCTCTGTCTCTGCCTCTGCTTCTGTCTCTGCCTGTCTCTGTCTCTGCCTCTGTCTCTGTCTCTCTCTGCCTCTGCCTCTGCGTCCGAGCGTAGCGGGCCCGCTTCGGGATACCGCGCGGGCGCGTGGCCGGCGGGCGCGCGAGTCGTGCGGTCGACCCTACGTAGTTCGGGCGCGCGCCCCCGTGTCTCGCGTGCGACGCGTCCTCCGGGGTCGCGTGCGTGCGTGCGTGCGTGCGGGCGGGCGGGCGGGCGGGCGGACGCGGGTGCGTCGCGGTCACCGTCCGTGCGCGTGCGCCGTCTCGAGCGCGTCCCACTTTGGGGGGACGGCGGGCGCGCGGGGGCGCCGCGGGCGTGTGGCCGTGCCGCGCCTTCCGCGTGGGCGTCCCCCCCGCGCGGCGCGGGAGGCGCCCGTTCGTTCGCGTCTCCCGCCCGCGGTTCCGGTGCGCCGTCTCTCCGTCCGCGCGCGTCGCCGGGCGTGCGTCCGAGCCCGCGTGCCGCCTGCCCGTGGGTGCCGCGTGTACGGGGCCGCGTCCGCGCCCGCGTCCCCGAGCGTCAAGTGCAGGCCGCGCGCGCCTAGTGGAGCGTGCCCGCCCGCTCCGTGTATCGTGTGCGCGGGGGCGACGCGCGTTCCCGCGTGTTCCGCCTGCCTGCGTCTACCTCCGCGTCTCCCGAGCGTCCCGTGCGTGCGTCTGCTGTGCGCGTGCGTCTCCGCGTTTCCGCGTGCCCCGGGCGTGCGTCCGTGTCGCCGGAGGGCGCCGCCGCCGCCGCCGCCGCTGCGTGCGCGTACGTGTCCGCGCGGGTGCGCGCGTGGCCTCTCCGGTGCGCGCGCGCGCGCGCGGCCCCGTCCGTCCGAGTGCGGCGCGCCCTCTTCGGGATGCCGCGCGGGCGCGCGGCCGGCGGGCGCGCGAGTCGCGCGGTCGGGCGTACGTACCTCGTGCCCGTGCCCCCGTCTCGCGCGCGACGCGTCTATCGCGTCGCGCGTGTGTGGCGGGGGCGCCGTGTCCTCCGAAGCGCTGCGGCGCGGCCGTCCGCCCCGTCGCGCCCCTCCCTCCGTCCGCGCGGGTGGGCGTCCCGCTTCGGGGGGGGGCGGCGGGGGTTGGCCGCGGGCGGGCTTCTGTTGGGGGGGTCCGCGGGCGTGTGCCCCTGAGGCGTACCTTCCCGTGTTTCGGCCGCGCCGTCCGTGCGAGTCGCCGTGCGTCCGGGCCCCCGTGCGCGTGCGCGAGCGGACCGTGTCCGTGGGTGCCGCGCGTCCGCGTTCCCGCGTGTTCTGCCTGCCCGCGCCTACCTCTGTGTCTCCCGGGCGTCCCGGGGTTGTGTCTGCTGCGCGCGCGCGCGCGCCCCCTCGCGTCCATCTCCGTGTTTCCGTGTGCTCCGTGGGCCCGTCCGTGTCTCCGGAGGGCACCCTGCGGTGCGGGCGCACGCGCGCGCGGGCGCGTTCCCGTCCTTCCGTCCGTCCGTCCGTCCTCCTCCTCCTCCTCCGCCCCCCACCGCCCACACCCCCGCCGCCCCCCGCCGCCCCCACCGCCTCCGCCGCCTCCAAACCTCTTCCCCGCCTGGCGGGTGGCAGCCGGCGGCCACGTCGGACTGGATCCGGATATCGCCAGCGTGGGGCCCACAGCAAGGGCGCAGGCGGGGTGGGGTTGGGGGTGCGTGGTGGGCGGTGGGGGGGGTGGCGCCAGCGGTCCTCGGCGGCGGCGGGCCTAGCGCCGCCGGCACGTGCCCCTCCGGTTTCAGTCGGGACCGCCTCCGTGACGTCGAGGAGAGCTTCTCCACCCGTCCGTCCGAGGGCGCGGGGGTTCGGCGGACCGAGGGTGCCGTCGTCCCTCGACGACCGCCTTCGGGTCGCGCGCACACACACGCTCGGAGGCGCCCCGTCTCAACTGAAAGGAGTCGGCGGAGTAGAAACCGCGGCCCTCGAGACAGCTCCCTAACGCCGGGTGCGTGCGGCGGGGTGCTTTCTACACCCTACAGAAGGAAAACGCCTGTGGCCGGAGTTCTCGACGCCCGCCTTTCGACGCACCCTCTCGTCGCCTCGCTCCGTTTCCTAAGGCTCTCGTGACTCCTCCCGTTCTATTTCAGGGAGGCGCAGCTGAAGGGCTATCCGCTCCGCCCGTCCGTGAAGTTGGGCTTTCCCCCCGAAGGTGGCCGGAAGGGGGTGGGGGGGCGCGTGAGCCAAAGGATCTTGAAAACGCGGCGGCGGCGGTACCGCTTTCGGCTCTCGCCGATCCCACGCAGAGGCGGGGGCGCGGGCAGGTCCGCGCGCAGGTGCCCGTGCGAAGGTGCAGGCGCGTGCAGGCGCGGGCGCGCGCGCGCGCGCCCTCGGGCAGGTACGTAGAGGCGGGCGCCCGCGCGTGCACACCCCTAGGCGTACGCACGGGCACGGACCGTGCGTACCGCCCGCCCGCGCACGGGCGCGTGCACGCGCCTGCGTGTCCGTATCTGCAGCCACGGGCGTGAGCGCGTGGGCGCCTACCGTCCTTCTTCTACCTAACGCCGTCACCGGGCTGGCTCGGCGTCCAGGTATGCCTGTCTCCCCCTCCCCTCCAATCCCCTCCCCCTCCCCGCCCCCCTCCCCTCCCCTCCCCGCCCCCCTCCCCTCCCCTCCCCTCCCCCTCCCCCTCCCGTCCCTCCCCCCTCCCCCGTCCCCCTCCCCCTCCCCTCCCCTCGTCTCCCCTCCCCTCCCCCCTCCCCCTCCCCGTCCCTCCCACCACCGCCTCCCCTCCCCCTCCCCTCCCCCTCGCCTCCCCTGCCCCCATCCCCCTCCCCTCCCCCACCCCTCCCGCCCACCCCCTCCCCCTCCCCCTCCCTCTGCCTGTCTCCTTCCTTTTCTGAAACCGGGTTTTCCTCTTCGAGAGCCGTTCCGCCCCTCGGGCGAAACCAACTCGCCGCGTACCGGAGACCGAGTGCAAAGACGGAGCCCCGGCGGCGCGGCGGCGGCGGCGGCTCGGAGCTCGGCTGCCGACCGAGATCGTCGGCGGTTCGGATCCGCCGGCTCCTCCTTGGGAAGCCCGTGGGGCGGCTCGACTCTCTCCCCTAGGGCCGCTCCGAGTCCCGAGCCGCTCGACGGCACGCGACGGCAGCGGCGCCGCAGTCAGTTCTCTATCTAAACGGAAACGACGACGATGACGAACGTCAGTCTTCACCGCCACGCCCTACTCCCCACCCGAGCACCGTTCCAACTCGGGTGTTTCTCTCCCTGTGGCGGGGGTCCCCCCCGACTGAGAAAAAATAAACCGCCCCCCGAGGACGGCCCGCGTTCGGAGCCTCTTGGTAGTAGCGCGCCTTCACGGGACGACGGCACGCGCGCCCGTCACCCGCTTCCCGGAAAGCTCCCCCCGCGGAGAGTCGCGAACTCGGGCGAAGACGGAGGAGTCCGCGTACCCGTCGCCCAAGGTTCAGCCATCGTCCGATTGGAAACCGGTGCCTTCCCGGTCCCGCCTCCCCGTCGATCGACGCCTCCCGGGGGTGGGATGGCTTCCAGCCGAACCAGCCTACCGTACCCTTCCCCTCCTACGTACCTCGGGAGGTCGGCTCGGACAGGGAGGGGCCCGTCAGATGTCCAGTCCGCCGTGAGCTTTCCACGACGACGGTCGGCCGGTCGGCCGGCCGGTCGGCCGGTCGGCCGGTCGGTCGGTCGGTCGGTCGTCCCGGAACACCCCGGTCGGGTCCGCGCGCGCGCGCGGCACGGGCTTCACACACCTCGCTCCTCTGGCTTCCCGGGAGACGCTCGCGGCACGGCGACGCGTGCAACGCGGGAACGGCGACGCTGCCCTCGGCCTTACCGTCCCCCCCCTCCAGCCGAATACGGCCCCGGCCCTCACCGCGGGCCGAGTTGGGGGGCTGGGGGTCGGGCCGGGGGGGGGGATCGGCGGCGGCGGCCCTCGTCGGCAGGCGGCGCTAGCGCCGCCGGCGTGCGGCCTTACGGTTCCCGTTGCGATTCCCCTCGTGGGCGCGGAGAAAAGCCTCTCCATCCGGCCAAGGGGGCGCCCGTTCGGCGGACCGAGGGCGACGACGGGGGGCTGCCCGTCCGCCTGAGCGCGCGCCCGCTCCCGCAGGCACAGGCGCGCGCGGGCGCAGGCACAGGCGCACACGCTCAGACACGCGCTCACGCGCAGACGCGCACTCAAACCCATACAGACACGCACAGACGCACACACAGACGCACGCACAGACCCGCGCTCACGTGCGCAGGCGCCCCCACAGACGCAGGCGGACACGCACACGGGCACGCCCGCAGACGCGCACGCGCACGCACGCAGTCACGCGCGCACACGCAGGCACACACGCCCGGACACGCGCGCACACGCCCCCGCAAAGACGCGCCCCCGCACAGACGCGCGCGCGCGCGAACGGACGCACGCACGCGCGCAGGCACGCGCGCACACGCACCAGGCCACCCGGAACGTTTGCCAACTCCCCGCCCACCTCAGCACCCCACCCCCCGGGCCCGAGGCGCGTGGTCCCCCACCGCCCCCACCCTCCGACCCCCCCACCGCCCCGCTCTCGGCCTCCCACCCCCCAACCCCCCTCCGGCACTCCACCCCCCACCCCCACGACTCACGCACACACGCCCGCCCGCCCGCCCGCATTCGGGAGCCGCCGGAGATCTCTCGATGCTCGAGACGCCGACTCACCCCTCTCCCTCCCCCCCCCCCGCCCCGGAGACGCCACCTTCCCGAGTCCGCCCGCGCGAGCCCGGAGAGCACTCGCTCGGGCCGAGCCGCCCGAGGGCCTCTGGGCGGGCGTTCGCGGCTGGCCCGCCGCGCCTCCGCTGGACCTCACTAAGTCCGGCCTCGCTCCCGAGAGCCTCGAGGGCCTCCCTCGGTGAGATGTCTCCCCAGTCGGACCGGGGGGCCCAGAGCCGGTCCGTACCGGCTCTGGGAAGGCGTTCCCGGCCTCCCCCCCGCCCCCCGTTTGCCCGCCCGCGTCGCGGGAGGATGGAAAGCGATGAGGAAGAACGCTCTCGGTGGCGGCCGTGGTTTTCTTTTGCGACGCGGATGCCGGCAAACGCACGGCTCCCTCCCTCCCTCCCTCCCTCCCTCCCTCCCTCCCTCCCGACGCAATTTGCCCGTTCAACCCGCCTCACGCGTACCGTTGGCTCGGCGACAGGGACGACGGCGGAAAACGTCTCCCGGTCTGCCTGCTGCGCCACGCGGGCACTCAAAGAACGAGGAGGAAAACTTCGGGGACTGGCGGTCTCATCCCGTCCCGTTTGTCGCGTCCGTCCAAAGGATACGGATCGGAGAACACCTGCCCGTCCGACGCTTGGGACGTGCTCTCTTCTCCCTCCCGCCCCCGGTGGACGCTCATCCCCTCGGGCGCCCCCCCCCCGTTCGGCCCTTTCGGGGGCGAGCGCGCGCGCGCGCCCCATGACGCTCCCGAGAGGTTTCCCCGGCGGCCCGGGGGAGTCTGTCCCCTCTGCCACCCTCGAGCCCCGGCCGGGGCCCAGGTGGACCCGGTTCCACCCCCCCGCCGCCCTTCGCTCCGGTCGTCGGCCGTCACCCGGCGGCCGCTTCGATACCGTCCCCCTCCGGAGCTCTGCGGCGCCGACGGGATGGGAAGCGGTCCCGGCGGGCGCGCGCTGGCCACGGCGGCCCGGGGCCTTCGCTCCGTCTCCTCGAGCCCGGCCTGGCTCCCGGCGTCCTCCCGGGGTCCTCCCGGGGTCCTCCCTCCCTCCCTCCCTCCCTCCCTCCCTCCCTCCCTCCCTCCCTCCCTCCCAGGGCCCCCCCCCGAGTGGGACACGCCGGCTGGCCGGCATGGTGCTCCAGGGCTCCAGCGGGGTAGACGGGATCTTCCTGGCTGAGGGGCGAAATGGCCCGGCTGGGCCGGACCCCCTTGGATCGGAACTTTGGGAGATGGGGCCAAGGTGGTGGAATAGGCTGACGCTTCCGCCTAGCTCTCTTGACGACAAAGACCCGGAAACACAAGCGAACGAGTATGTCTGCGACGAGCGGCGAGTCCTGACCGTCGAAGGCGGGCTTAGACGACGCACTGAGGGGCAGCGGCAGGAAGAGACCTTTCAGGGGCAGAGAGGGTTTACCGGCCCTGCCCCGCGGGGAGCCCTCAGGCACCATTCCCAGAGCGGCTGCTGCAGTGGGCTGGTACCGTCGTTCCACTGCTGTTCCGTCAGGGAGAAGCAGCCAGCCACACAGCCTGCTCACACCTCCGGAACCTGAGGAGGGCCCGGCCGGGCGGATCCCCTTGGCCCAACCGACCCCGCGCTGTGGCCGGCCCCACCGTCTTCCGGCCGCCCCGCGCCGAGAAACGTGTTCGGCGGCGGCGCTGGGAGGCGGGGGAGGGGGGCGGGGGGGGAGCCGGGACGGGGCCGGGCGTCCGGCCGCCCGGCGACGCGCCCTCGCCGGCCGCCGATCCGGATCCGTCCCGCTGCACTCCGCGCCGGTTGTCGGCCGCCACCTGGCGGCCGCTTTGATATCGTCTTCCCCCGGAGCTCCGGCGCCGGCGACACGCGCGGGAGGCGATGTGGCCGCGCTGGCCGAGGCGACGTTCCCGGACGCCGGCGGCGGCGTCGGCAGGATCGTCCTGGCCGAGGCGGGAAAGGGCCCGGCCGGGTGGATCCCCTTGGCCCAACCGACCCCGCGCCGTGGCCGGCCCCAACGCCTTCCGGCCGCCCCGCGCCGAGAAACGTGTTCGGCGGCGGCGCTGGGAGGCGGGGGAGGGGGGCGGGGGGGGAGCCGGGACGGGACCGGGTGTCCGGCCGCCCGGCGACGCGCCCTCGCCGGCCGCCGATCCGGATCCGTCCCGCTGTCGCCCGCGCCGGTTGTCGGCCGCCACCTGGCGGCCGCTTTGACATCGTTTTCCTCCGGAGCTCCGGCGCCGGCGACATGGGAGGCGCTGTGGCCGCGCTGGCCGAGGCGACGTCTCGGGACGCCGGCGGCGTCGGCGGGATCGTCCCGGCCACGGTGGGGCGCCGGCGCCAGAGCCACGTTCCGGAATTGGGCCCGCAGCTTCATGTGGCCGAGGCGGTGGCCGTCGCCGCCGCCGCCGCCGCCGCCGCCGCCGCCGCGCTCCCGGGTGCCGTGTTTTAGACGGCGCTGGACCGAACCGGGCCGCACCGAGACGGCGCAGGCAGAAGAACGGGACAAGGCACGCCCCGGCCGTTCGCGCGCCTTCCTTCGCGCGGCCCGGTCGTCACCGGGGCCTCCGGCGTAGGTCCGGGGTGGCCCGCGGAGGGCGCCCCGGGCCCGGGCGCGGTCCCGCGTGGGGTCCGGACCGTCGGAGAATTTTTTCAAAGTCCCGCTCCGGGGGTCCCCGGGCCGAGGTTGCCGCCCCCGGCCCGCCCCGGCCCGGCCACGGACCCGCGCGGGGCCCGGACCTTCGGAGGGGCCCCGCCGCCCGAGAATTTTTTCCAAGTCCCCCCTCCGAGGGTTCCCCGACCGGCCCGCGTTGGCCGCAGCGCAGGCGGCTGGCTCTGGGCGCCCGCGCGGCCCCGGCCAGCTCCGTCACCCCGTCCCGCGGGTCGACCAGAGGATCCCGGGAGCTCCGGGGGGGGGCGGGGCGCTGGGGGCCATGGGGTCGCGCTACGGACCGATGGCCGGGCCGCAGTTCCGGGGGCTCGCCGTGGGGAGCGGGCCCCTCCCGCCGCGGGGCGTGGCTTTTCTCTCGCCCAAAACGGGCGATTTGGGCCACCAGATTGGTGCTGACACGCTCTCCTCGCCGGGTGACTCCCGCTGAGCAGATGGGAAACCTGGACGGGTCCGTAGACGCCGGTCCACCGACGGCCCACGCCCTCCCCCGCTCCTCCCCGCTTGAGCCGCCCGCCTGGGGCCCGTGCGCCGGCTCTCGCGCGTCCAGATGTCCAGCCGCGGTGCCTCCCCCCGGTCTCCAGTGCCCGAGGGCGGCGTGGCACGGGCGCCGCGGGCCCTCTGACCCGCGTGCCCCTTGTCGCAGGCACCCGCGGTGGCCGCGGTGCTCGCCAGAGTGTGCCCCGCTCCCCCCCTCCCCCAGGCCCACGTGCCTCGCGTGTCAGGCGTTCTCCGTGTGCGGGGTCCTCGCGGCCACCTTTCCGCAGCCGGGGCGGGCGAGGCAGAAAGCGGGTCCTCTCCGGGGCTGTCCTCGCCCGCCTCCTGGCAGCCCTGGCGGGGGGGTCTTCTCCTCCTCGCTTGTGCCTGGGCTGACCCGATCGATGTGGTGTTGTCGTGCTCTCCCGGGCCGGGTCCGAGCCGCGCCAAGACGAGGGACGGACATTCGTGGCGAATGGGACCGCTCTTCTCGCTCAGCGCGCGGGCCCCTCGCTCCTCCTCCCCGCCCGCCGGTGGTGCGCAGAGGGGCAGGGGCACGGAATCCGGCCCGACCTCGCTCATCTGCCCTCGTTCGCGGCCTCGCGGCCAGCGTCGGCGGTGGCGGGGTCCTGAGACCGAGCAGGACAGCCTCTGCTCGTGGCCCTGGTGTTCTGCCTCGCGTCGGGCCCTCCCCCGCCCCCCGCGGCGGGGGGGCTCTCTGGTCAGGCGCACCCGCGCGCCCCACCCAGGTGGTGCCGGTGCGCCTCGAGTGGCCCTTTGGCGGTGCCCCTGGAACGCTCCAGGCCGTCCCTCAGGTGCCTGAGGCCGGGTGGCGGTGCCG
>NW_026974923.1:325000-335000 GCF_030014295.1 Loxodonta africana | reverse complement strand
TCTCTGTCTCTGTCCCTGCCTGTCTCTGTCTCTGCCTCTGCGTCTGTCTCTGCCTCTGTCTCTGTCTCCGCCTCTGTCTCTACCTCTGTCTCTGCTTCTGTCTCTGCCTGTCTCTGTCTCTGCCTCTGCCTCTGCCTCTGCCTCTGTCTCTTTCTCTGTCTCTGCCTGTCTCTGTCTCTGCCTCTGTCTCTGTCTCTGTCTCTGTCCCTGCCTGTCTCTGTCTCTGCCTCTGCCTCTGTCTGTCTCTGCCTGTCTCTGTCTCTGCCTCTGCGTCTGTCTCTGCCTCTGTCTCTGTCTCCGCCTCTGTCTCCACCTCTGTCTCCGCTTCTGTCTCTGCCTCTCTGCCTCTGCCTCTGCCTCTGCCTCTGCCTCTGCCTCTGTCTCTGCCTGTCTCTGTCTCTGCCTCTGCCTCTGTCTCTGTCCCTGCCTGTCTCTGTCTCTGCCTCTGCCTCTGTCTCTGTCCCTGCCTGTCTCTGTCTCTGCCTCTGCCTCTGTCTGTCTCTGCCTGTCTCTGTCTCTGCCTCTGTCTCTGTCTCTGTCCCTGCCTGTCTCTGTCTCTGCCTCTGCCTCTGTCTGTCTCTGCCTGTCTCTGTCTCTGCCTCTGCGTCTGTCTCTGCCTCTGTCTCTGTCTCCGCCTCTGTCTCCACCTCCGTCTCTGCTTCTGTCTCTGCCTCTCTGCCTCTGCCTCTGCCTCTGCCTCTGTCTCTGCCTGTCTCTGTCTCTGCCTCTGTCTCTGTCTCTGTCTCTGTCCCTGCCTGTCTCTGTCTCTGCCTCTGCGTCTGTCTCTGCCTCTGTCTCCGCCTCTGTCTCTACCTCTGTCTCTGCTTCTGTCTCTGCCTGTCTCTGTCTCTGCCTCTGCCTCTGCCTCTGCCTCTGTCTCTTTCTCTGTCTCTGCCTGTCTCTGTCTCTGCCTCTGTCTCTGTCTCTGTCTCTGTCCCTGCCTGTCTCTGTCTCTGCCTCTGCCTCTGTCTGTCTCTGCCTGTCTCTGTCTCTGCCTCTGCGTCTGTCTCTGCCTCTGTCTCTGTCTCCGCCTCTGTCTCCACCTCTGTCTCCGCTTCTGTCTCTGCCTCTCTGCCTCTGCCTCTGCCTCTGCCTCTGCCTCTGCCTCTGCCTCTGCCTCTGCCTCTGTCTCTGCCTGTCTCTGTCTCTGCCTCTGCCTCTGTCTGTCTCTGCCTCTGCGTCTGTCTCTGTCTCTGCCTCTGTCTCTGTCTCCGCCTCTGTCTCTACCTCTGTCTCTGCCTCTGCTTCTGTCTCTGCCTGTCTCTGTCTCTGCCTCTGTCTCTGTCTCTCTCTGCCTCTGCCTCTGCGTCCGAGCGTAGCGGGCCCGCTTCGGGATACCGCGCGGGCGCGTGGCCGGCGGGCGCGCGAGTCGTGCGGTCGACCCTACGTAGTTCGGGCGCGCGCCCCCGTGTCTCGCGTGCGACGCGTCCTCCGGGGTCGCGTGCGTGCGTGCGTGCGTGCGGGCGGGCGGGCGGGCGGGCGGACGCGGGTGCGTCGCGGTCACCGTCCGTGCGCGTGCGCCGTCTCGAGCGCGTCCCACTTTGGGGGGACGGCGGGCGCGCGGGGGCGCCGCGGGCGTGTGGCCGTGCCGCGCCTTCCGCGTGGGCGTCCCCCCCGCGCGGCGCGGGAGGCGCCCGTTCGTTCGCGTCTCCCGCCCGCGGTTCCGGTGCGCCGTCTCTCCGTCCGCGCGCGTCGCCGGGCGTGCGTCCGAGCCCGCGTGCCGCCTGCCCGTGGGTGCCGCGTGTACGGGGCCGCGTCCGCGCCCGCGTCCCCGAGCGTCAAGTGCAGGCCGCGCGCGCCTAGTGGAGCGTGCCCGCCCGCTCCGTGTATCGTGTGCGCGGGGGCGACGCGCGTTCCCGCGTGTTCCGCCTGCCTGCGTCTACCTCCGCGTCTCCCGAGCGTCCCGTGCGTGCGTCTGCTGTGCGCGTGCGTCTCCGCGTTTCCGCGTGCCCCGGGCGTGCGTCCGTGTCGCCGGAGGGCGCCGCCGCCGCCGCCGCCGCTGCGTGCGCGTACGTGTCCGCGCGGGTGCGCGCGTGGCCTCTCCGGTGCGCGCGCGCGCGCGCGGCCCCGTCCGTCCGAGTGCGGCGCGCCCTCTTCGGGATGCCGCGCGGGCGCGCGGCCGGCGGGCGCGCGAGTCGCGCGGTCGGGCGTACGTACCTCGTGCCCGTGCCCCCGTCTCGCGCGCGACGCGTCTATCGCGTCGCGCGTGTGTGGCGGGGGCGCCGTGTCCTCCGAAGCGCTGCGGCGCGGCCGTCCGCCCCGTCGCGCCCCTCCCTCCGTCCGCGCGGGTGGGCGTCCCGCTTCGGGGGGGGGCGGCGGGGGTTGGCCGCGGGCGGGCTTCTGTTGGGGGGGTCCGCGGGCGTGTGCCCCTGAGGCGTACCTTCCCGTGTTTCGGCCGCGCCGTCCGTGCGAGTCGCCGTGCGTCCGGGCCCCCGTGCGCGTGCGCGAGCGGACCGTGTCCGTGGGTGCCGCGCGTCCGCGTTCCCGCGTGTTCTGCCTGCCCGCGCCTACCTCTGTGTCTCCCGGGCGTCCCGGGGTTGTGTCTGCTGCGCGCGCGCGCGCGCCCCCTCGCGTCCATCTCCGTGTTTCCGTGTGCTCCGTGGGCCCGTCCGTGTCTCCGGAGGGCACCCTGCGGTGCGGGCGCACGCGCGCGCGGGCGCGTTCCCGTCCTTCCGTCCGTCCGTCCGTCCTCCTCCTCCTCCTCCGCCCCCCACCGCCCACACCCCCGCCGCCCCCCGCCGCCCCCACCGCCTCCGCCGCCTCCAAACCTCTTCCCCGCCTGGCGGGTGGCAGCCGGCGGCCACGTCGGACTGGATCCGGATATCGCCAGCGTGGGGCCCACAGCAAGGGCGCAGGCGGGGTGGGGTTGGGGGTGCGTGGTGGGCGGTGGGGGGGGTGGCGCCAGCGGTCCTCGGCGGCGGCGGGCCTAGCGCCGCCGGCACGTGCCCCTCCGGTTTCAGTCGGGACCGCCTCCGTGACGTCGAGGAGAGCTTCTCCACCCGTCCGTCCGAGGGCGCGGGGGTTCGGCGGACCGAGGGTGCCGTCGTCCCTCGACGACCGCCTTCGGGTCGCGCGCACACACACGCTCGGAGGCGCCCCGTCTCAACTGAAAGGAGTCGGCGGAGTAGAAACCGCGGCCCTCGAGACAGCTCCCTAACGCCGGGTGCGTGCGGCGGGGTGCTTTCTACACCCTACAGAAGGAAAACGCCTGTGGCCGGAGTTCTCGACGCCCGCCTTTCGACGCACCCTCTCGTCGCCTCGCTCCGTTTCCTAAGGCTCTCGTGACTCCTCCCGTTCTATTTCAGGGAGGCGCAGCTGAAGGGCTATCCGCTCCGCCCGTCCGTGAAGTTGGGCTTTCCCCCCGAAGGTGGCCGGAAGGGGGTGGGGGGGCGCGTGAGCCAAAGGATCTTGAAAACGCGGCGGCGGCGGTACCGCTTTCGGCTCTCGCCGATCCCACGCAGAGGCGGGGGCGCGGGCAGGTCCGCGCGCAGGTGCCCGTGCGAAGGTGCAGGCGCGTGCAGGCGCGGGCGCGCGCGCGCGCGCCCTCGGGCAGGTACGTAGAGGCGGGCGCCCGCGCGTGCACACCCCTAGGCGTACGCACGGGCACGGACCGTGCGTACCGCCCGCCCGCGCACGGGCGCGTGCACGCGCCTGCGTGTCCGTATCTGCAGCCACGGGCGTGAGCGCGTGGGCGCCTACCGTCCTTCTTCTACCTAACGCCGTCACCGGGCTGGCTCGGCGTCCAGGTATGCCTGTCTCCCCCTCCCCTCCAATCCCCTCCCCCTCCCCGCCCCCCTCCCCTCCCCTCCCCTCCCCCTCCCCCTCCCGTCCCTCCCCCCTCCCCCGTCCCCCTCCCCCTCCCCTCCCCTCGTCTCCCCTCCCCTCCCCCCTCCCCCTCCCCGTCCCTCCCACCACCGCCTCCCCTCCCCCTCCCCTCCCCCTCGCCTCCCCTGCCCCCATCCCCCTCCCCTCCCCCACCCCTCCCGCCCACCCCCTCCCCCTCCCCCTCCCTCTGCCTGTCTCCTTCCTTTTCTGAAACCGGGTTTTCCTCTTCGAGAGCCGTTCCGCCCCTCGGGCGAAACCAACTCGCCGCGTACCGGAGACCGAGTGCAAAGACGGAGCCCCGGCGGCGCGGCGGCGGCGGCGGCTCGGAGCTCGGCTGCCGACCGAGATCGTCGGCGGTTCGGATCCGCCGGCTCCTCCTTGGGAAGCCCGTGGGGCGGCTCGACTCTCTCCCCTAGGGCCGCTCCGAGTCCCGAGCCGCTCGACGGCACGCGACGGCAGCGGCGCCGCAGTCAGTTCTCTATCTAAACGGAAACGACGACGATGACGAACGTCAGTCTTCACCGCCACGCCCTACTCCCCACCCGAGCACCGTTCCAACTCGGGTGTTTCTCTCCCTGTGGCGGGGGTCCCCCCCGACTGAGAAAAAATAAACCGCCCCCCGAGGACGGCCCGCGTTCGGAGCCTCTTGGTAGTAGCGCGCCTTCACGGGACGACGGCACGCGCGCCCGTCACCCGCTTCCCGGAAAGCTCCCCCCGCGGAGAGTCGCGAACTCGGGCGAAGACGGAGGAGTCCGCGTACCCGTCGCCCAAGGTTCAGCCATCGTCCGATTGGAAACCGGTGCCTTCCCGGTCCCGCCTCCCCGTCGATCGACGCCTCCCGGGGGTGGGATGGCTTCCAGCCGAACCAGCCTACCGTACCCTTCCCCTCCTACGTACCTCGGGAGGTCGGCTCGGACAGGGAGGGGCCCGTCAGATGTCCAGTCCGCCGTGAGCTTTCCACGACGACGGTCGGCCGGTCGGCCGGCCGGTCGGCCGGTCGGCCGGTCGGTCGGTCGGTCGGTCGTCCCGGAACACCCCGGTCGGGTCCGCGCGCGCGCGCGGCACGGGCTTCACACACCTCGCTCCTCTGGCTTCCCGGGAGACGCTCGCGGCACGGCGACGCGTGCAACGCGGGAACGGCGACGCTGCCCTCGGCCTTACCGTCCCCCCCCTCCAGCCGAATACGGCCCCGGCCCTCACCGCGGGCCGAGTTGGGGGGCTGGGGGTCGGGCCGGGGGGGGGGATCGGCGGCGGCGGCCCTCGTCGGCAGGCGGCGCTAGCGCCGCCGGCGTGCGGCCTTACGGTTCCCGTTGCGATTCCCCTCGTGGGCGCGGAGAAAAGCCTCTCCATCCGGCCAAGGGGGCGCCCGTTCGGCGGACCGAGGGCGACGACGGGGGGCTGCCCGTCCGCCTGAGCGCGCGCCCGCTCCCGCAGGCACAGGCGCGCGCGGGCGCAGGCACAGGCGCACACGCTCAGACACGCGCTCACGCGCAGACGCGCACTCAAACCCATACAGACACGCACAGACGCACACACAGACGCACGCACAGACCCGCGCTCACGTGCGCAGGCGCCCCCACAGACGCAGGCGGGCACGCACACGGGCACGCCCGCAGACGCGCACGCGCACGCACGCAGTCACGCGCGCACACGCAGGCACACACGCCCGGACACGCGCGCACACGCCCCCGCAAAGACGCGCCCCCGCACAGACGCGCGCGCGCGCGAACGGACGCACGCACGCGCGCAGGCACGCGCGCACACGCACCAGGCCACCCGGAACGTTTGCCAACTCCCCGCCCACCTCAGCACCCCACCCCCCGGGCCCGAGGCGCGTGGTCCCCCACCGCCCCCACCCTCCGACCCCCCCACCGCCCCGCTCTCGGCCTCCCACCCCCCAACCCCCCTCCGGCACTCCACCCCCCACCCCCACGACTCACGCACACACGCCCGCCCGCCCGCCCGCATTCGGGAGCCGCCGGAGATCTCTCGATGCTCGAGACGCCGACTCACCCCTCTCCCTCCCCCCCCCCCGCCCCGGAGACGCCACCTTCCCGAGTCCGCCCGCGCGAGCCCGGAGAGCACTCGCTCGGGCCGAGCCGCCCGAGGGCCTCTGGGCGGGCGTTCGCGGCTGGCCCGCCGCGCCTCCGCTGGACCTCACTAAGTCCGGCCTCGCTCCCGAGAGCCTCGAGGGCCTCCCTCGGTGAGATGTCTCCCCAGTCGGACCGGGGGGCCCAGAGCCGGTCCGTACCGGCTCTGGGAAGGCGTTCCCGGCCTCCCCCCCGCCCCCCGTTTGCCCGCCCGCGTCGCGGGAGGATGGAAAGCGATGAGGAAGAACGCTCTCGGTGGCGGCCGTGGTTTTCTTTTGCGACGCGGATGCCGGCAAACGCACGGCTCCCTCCCTCCCTCCCTCCCTCCCTCCCTCCCTCCCTCCCTCCCTCCCGACGCAATTTGCCCGTTCAACCCGCCTCACGCGTACCGTTGGCTCGGCGACAGGGACGACGGCGGAAAACGTCTCCCGGTCTGCCTGCTGCGCCACGCGGGCACTCAAAGAACGAGGAGGAAAACTTCGGGGACTGGCGGTCTCATCCCGTCCCGTTTGTCGCGTCCGTCCAAAGGATACGGATCGGAGAACACCTGCCCGTCCGACGCTTGGGACGTGCTCTCTTCTCCCTCCCGCCCCCGGTGGACGCTCATCCCCTCGGGCGCCCCCCCCCGTTCGGCCCTTTCGGGGGCGAGCGCGCGCGCGCGCCCCATGACGCTCCCGAGAGGTTTCCCCGGCGGCCCGGGGGAGTCTGTCCCCTCTGCCACCCTCGAGCCCCGGCCGGGGCCCAGGTGGACCCGGTTCCACCCCCCCGCCGCCCTTCGCTCCGGTCGTCGGCCGTCACCCGGCGGCCGCTTCGATACCGTCCCCCTCCGGAGCTCTGCGGCGCCGACGGGATGGGAAGCGGTCCCGGCGGGCGCGCGCTGGCCACGGCGGCCCGGGGCCTTCGCTCCGTCTCCTCG
This sequence comes from Loxodonta africana, assembly GCF_030014295.1. NCBI lineage: Eukaryota > Metazoa > Chordata > Mammalia > Proboscidea > Elephantidae > Loxodonta > Loxodonta africana. Next base: position 328,169 of record NW_026974923.1, on the reverse strand, counting down.
AGCCCGGCCTGGCTCCCGGCGTCCTCCCGGGGTCCTCCCGGGGTCCTCCCTCCCTCCCTCCCTCCCTCCCTCCCTCCCTCCCTCCCTCCCTCCCTCCCAGGGCCCCCCCCCGAGTGGGACACGCCGGCTGGCCGGCATGGTGCTCCAGGGCTCCAGCGGGGTAGACGGGATCTTCCTGGCTGAGGGGCGAAATGGCCCGGCTGGGCCGGACCCCCTTGGATCGGAACTTTGGGAGATGGGGCCAAGGTGGTGGAATAGGCTGACGCTTCCGCCTAGCTCTCTTGACGACAAAGACCCGGAAACACAAGCGAACGAGTATGTCTGCGACGAGCGGCGAGTCCTGACCGTCGAAGGCGGGCTTAGACGACGCACTGAGGGGCAGCGGCAGGAAGAGACCTTTCAGGGGCAGAGAGGGTTTACCGGCCCTGCCCCGCGGGGAGCCCTCAGGCACCATTCCCAGAGCGGCTGCTGCAGTGGGCTGGTACCGTCGTTCCACTGCTGTTCCGTCAGGGAGAAGCAGCCAGCCACACAGCCTGCTCACACCTCCGGAACCTGAGGAGGGCCCGGCCGGGCGGATCCCCTTGGCCCAACCGACCCCGCGCTGTGGCCGGCCCCACCGTCTTCCGGCCGCCCCGCGCCGAGAAACGTGTTCGGCGGCGGCGCTGGGAGGCGGGGGAGGGGGGCGGGGGGGGAGCCGGGACGGGGCCGGGCGTCCGGCCGCCCGGCGACGCGCCCTCGCCGGCCGCCGATCCGGATCCGTCCCGCTGCACTCCGCGCCGGTTGTCGGCCGCCACCTGGCGGCCGCTTTGATATCGTCTTCCCCCGGAGCTCCGGCGCCGGCGACACGCGCGGGAGGCGATGTGGCCGCGCTGGCCGAGGCGACGTTCCCGGACGCCGGCGGCGGCGTCGGCAGGATCGTCCTGGCCGAGGCGGGAAAGGGCCCGGCCGGGTGGATCCCCTTGGCCCAACCGACCCCGCGCCGTGGCCGGCCCCAACGCCTTCCGGCCGCCCCGCGCCGAGAAACGTGTTCGGCGGCGGCGCTGGGAGGCGGGGGAGGGGGGCGGGGGGGGAGCCGGGACGGGACCGGGTGTCCGGCCGCCCGGCGACGCGCCCTCGCCGGCCGCCGATCCGGATCCGTCCCGCTGTCGCCCGCGCCGGTTGTCGGCCGCCACCTGGCGGCCGCTTTGACATCGTTTTCCTCCGGAGCTCCGGCGCCGGCGACATGGGAGGCGCTGTGGCCGCGCTGGCCGAGGCGACGTCTCGGGACGCCGGCGGCGTCGGCGGGATCGTCCCGGCCACGGTGGGGCGCCGGCGCCAGAGCCACGTTCCGGAATTGGGCCCGCAGCTTCATGTGGCCGAGGCGGTGGCCGTCGCCGCCGCCGCCGCCGCCGCCGCCGCCGCCGCGCTCCCGGGTGCCGTGTTTTAGACGGCGCTGGACCGAACCGGGCCGCACCGAGACGGCGCAGGCAGAAGAACGGGACAAGGCACGCCCCGGCCGTTCGCGCGCCTTCCTTCGCGCGGCCCGGTCGTCACCGGGGCCTCCGGCGTAGGTCCGGGGTGGCCCGCGGAGGGCGCCCCGGGCCCGGGCGCGGTCCCGCGTGGGGTCCGGACCGTCGGAGAATTTTTTCAAAGTCCCGCTCCGGGGGTCCCCGGGCCGAGGTTGCCGCCCCCGGCCCGCCCCGGCCCGGCCACGGACCCGCGCGGGGCCCGGACCTTCGGAGGGGCCCCGCCGCCCGAGAATTTTTTCCAAGTCCCCCCTCCGAGGGTTCCCCGACCGGCCCGCGTTGGCCGCAGCGCAGGCGGCTGGCTCTGGGCGCCCGCGCGGCCCCGGCCAGCTCCGTCACCCCGTCCCGCGGGTCGACCAGAGGATCCCGGGAGCTCCGGGGGGGGGCGGGGCGCTGGGGGCCATGGGGTCGCGCTACGGACCGATGGCCGGGCCGCAGTTCCGGGGGCTCGCCGTGGGGAGCGGGCCCCTCCCGCCGCGGGGCGTGGCTTTTCTCTCGCCCAAAACGGGCGATTTGGGCCACCAGATTGGTGCTGACACGCTCTCCTCGCCGGGTGACTCCCGCTGAGCAGATGGGAAACCTGGACGGGTCCGTAGACGCCGGTCCACCGACGGCCCACGCCCTCCCCCGCTCCTCCCCGCTTGAGCCGCCCGCCTGGGGCCCGTGCGCCGGCTCTCGCGCGTCCAGATGTCCAGCCGCGGTGCCTCCCCCCGGTCTCCAGTGCCCGAGGGCGGCGTGGCACGGGCGCCGCGGGCCCTCTGACCCGCGTGCCCCTTGTCGCAGGCACCCGCGGTGGCCGCGGTGCTCGCCAGAGTGTGCCCCGCTCCCCCCCTCCCCCAGGCCCACGTGCCTCGCGTGTCAGGCGTTCTCCGTGTGCGGGGTCCTCGCGGCCACCTTTCCGCAGCCGGGGCGGGCGAGGCAGAAAGCGGGTCCTCTCCGGGGCTGTCCTCGCCCGCCTCCTGGCAGCCCTGGCGGGGGGGTCTTCTCCTCCTCGCTTGTGCCTGGGCTGACCCGATCGATGTGGTGTTGTCGTGCTCTCCCGGGCCGGGTCCGAGCCGCGCCAAGACGAGGGACGGACATTCGTGGCGAATGGGACCGCTCTTCTCGCTCAGCGCGCGGGCCCCTCGCTCCTCCTCCCCGCCCGCCGGTGGTGCGCAGAGGGGCAGGGGCACGGAATCCGGCCCGACCTCGCTCATCTGCCCTCGTTCGCGGCCTCGCGGCCAGCGTCGGCGGTGGCGGGGTCCTGAGACCGAGCAGGACAGCCTCTGCTCGTGGCCCTGGTGTTCTGCCTCGCGTCGGGCCCTCCCCCGCCCCCCGCGGCGGGGGGGCTCTCTGGTCAGGCGCACCCGCGCGCCCCACCCAGGTGGTGCCGGTGCGCCTCGAGTGGCCCTTTGGCGGTGCCCCTGGAACGCTCCAGGCCGTCCCTCAGGTGCCTGAGGCCGGGTGGCGGTGCCGTTTCCCCGTTCCCAGCCCACCCTTCCGGTCACCGCTCACGCGTGTGGGCGTGCGCCCCTCGAGCCGAGAGAAATAAAAAACAGGAGTGCGGCCGAGAGGGAGAGAAAGGATGTGGAGGAAAAAAAAAAAAAAAAAAAAAGAAGGGGGGTCGAGCGGGGTAAGACCTTTAGAGCACGCACGCCTCGCGGGAGGGTGCCGTGCCTGATCCC
>NW_026974923.1:300000-310000 GCF_030014295.1 Loxodonta africana | reverse complement strand
GCCTGTCTCTGTCTCTGCCTCTGCCTCTGTCTGTCTCTGCCTGTCTCTGTCTCTGCCTCTGCGTCTGTCTCTGCCTCTGTCTCTGTCTCCGCCTCTGTCTCCACCTCTGTCTCCGCTTCTGTCTCTGCCTCTCTGCCTCTGCCTCTGCCTCTGCCTCTGCCTCTGCCTCTGTCTCTGCCTGTCTCTGTCTCTGCCTCTGCCTCTGTCTCTGTCCCTGCCTGTCTCTGTCTCTGCCTCTGCCTCTGTCTCTGTCCCTGCCTGTCTCTGTCTCTGCCTCTGCCTCTGTCTGTCTCTGCCTGTCTCTGTCTCTGCCTCTGTCTCTGTCTCTGTCCCTGCCTGTCTCTGTCTCTGCCTCTGCCTCTGTCTGTCTCTGCCTGTCTCTGTCTCTGCCTCTGCGTCTGTCTCTGCCTCTGTCTCTGTCTCCGCCTCTGTCTCCACCTCCGTCTCTGCTTCTGTCTCTGCCTCTCTGCCTCTGCCTCTGCCTCTGCCTCTGTCTCTGCCTGTCTCTGTCTCTGCCTCTGTCTCTGTCTCTGTCTCTGTCCCTGCCTGTCTCTGTCTCTGCCTCTGCGTCTGTCTCTGCCTCTGTCTCCGCCTCTGTCTCTACCTCTGTCTCTGCTTCTGTCTCTGCCTGTCTCTGTCTCTGCCTCTGCCTCTGCCTCTGCCTCTGTCTCTTTCTCTGTCTCTGCCTGTCTCTGTCTCTGCCTCTGTCTCTGTCTCTGTCTCTGTCCCTGCCTGTCTCTGTCTCTGCCTCTGCCTCTGTCTGTCTCTGCCTGTCTCTGTCTCTGCCTCTGCGTCTGTCTCTGCCTCTGTCTCTGTCTCCGCCTCTGTCTCCACCTCTGTCTCCGCTTCTGTCTCTGCCTCTCTGCCTCTGCCTCTGCCTCTGCCTCTGCCTCTGCCTCTGCCTCTGCCTCTGCCTCTGTCTCTGCCTGTCTCTGTCTCTGCCTCTGCCTCTGTCTGTCTCTGCCTCTGCGTCTGTCTCTGTCTCTGCCTCTGTCTCTGTCTCCGCCTCTGTCTCTACCTCTGTCTCTGCCTCTGCTTCTGTCTCTGCCTGTCTCTGTCTCTGCCTCTGTCTCTGTCTCTCTCTGCCTCTGCCTCTGCGTCCGAGCGTAGCGGGCCCGCTTCGGGATACCGCGCGGGCGCGTGGCCGGCGGGCGCGCGAGTCGTGCGGTCGACCCTACGTAGTTCGGGCGCGCGCCCCCGTGTCTCGCGTGCGACGCGTCCTCCGGGGTCGCGTGCGTGCGTGCGTGCGTGCGGGCGGGCGGGCGGGCGGGCGGACGCGGGTGCGTCGCGGTCACCGTCCGTGCGCGTGCGCCGTCTCGAGCGCGTCCCACTTTGGGGGGACGGCGGGCGCGCGGGGGCGCCGCGGGCGTGTGGCCGTGCCGCGCCTTCCGCGTGGGCGTCCCCCCCGCGCGGCGCGGGAGGCGCCCGTTCGTTCGCGTCTCCCGCCCGCGGTTCCGGTGCGCCGTCTCTCCGTCCGCGCGCGTCGCCGGGCGTGCGTCCGAGCCCGCGTGCCGCCTGCCCGTGGGTGCCGCGTGTACGGGGCCGCGTCCGCGCCCGCGTCCCCGAGCGTCAAGTGCAGGCCGCGCGCGCCTAGTGGAGCGTGCCCGCCCGCTCCGTGTATCGTGTGCGCGGGGGCGACGCGCGTTCCCGCGTGTTCCGCCTGCCTGCGTCTACCTCCGCGTCTCCCGAGCGTCCCGTGCGTGCGTCTGCTGTGCGCGTGCGTCTCCGCGTTTCCGCGTGCCCCGGGCGTGCGTCCGTGTCGCCGGAGGGCGCCGCCGCCGCCGCCGCCGCTGCGTGCGCGTACGTGTCCGCGCGGGTGCGCGCGTGGCCTCTCCGGTGCGCGCGCGCGCGCGCGGCCCCGTCCGTCCGAGTGCGGCGCGCCCTCTTCGGGATGCCGCGCGGGCGCGCGGCCGGCGGGCGCGCGAGTCGCGCGGTCGGGCGTACGTACCTCGTGCCCGTGCCCCCGTCTCGCGCGCGACGCGTCTATCGCGTCGCGCGTGTGTGGCGGGGGCGCCGTGTCCTCCGAAGCGCTGCGGCGCGGCCGTCCGCCCCGTCGCGCCCCTCCCTCCGTCCGCGCGGGTGGGCGTCCCGCTTCGGGGGGGGGCGGCGGGGGTTGGCCGCGGGCGGGCTTCTGTTGGGGGGGTCCGCGGGCGTGTGCCCCTGAGGCGTACCTTCCCGTGTTTCGGCCGCGCCGTCCGTGCGAGTCGCCGTGCGTCCGGGCCCCCGTGCGCGTGCGCGAGCGGACCGTGTCCGTGGGTGCCGCGCGTCCGCGTTCCCGCGTGTTCTGCCTGCCCGCGCCTACCTCTGTGTCTCCCGGGCGTCCCGGGGTTGTGTCTGCTGCGCGCGCGCGCGCGCCCCCTCGCGTCCATCTCCGTGTTTCCGTGTGCTCCGTGGGCCCGTCCGTGTCTCCGGAGGGCACCCTGCGGTGCGGGCGCACGCGCGCGCGGGCGCGTTCCCGTCCTTCCGTCCGTCCGTCCGTCCTCCTCCTCCTCCTCCGCCCCCCACCGCCCACACCCCCGCCGCCCCCCGCCGCCCCCACCGCCTCCGCCGCCTCCAAACCTCTTCCCCGCCTGGCGGGTGGCAGCCGGCGGCCACGTCGGACTGGATCCGGATATCGCCAGCGTGGGGCCCACAGCAAGGGCGCAGGCGGGGTGGGGTTGGGGGTGCGTGGTGGGCGGTGGGGGGGGTGGCGCCAGCGGTCCTCGGCGGCGGCGGGCCTAGCGCCGCCGGCACGTGCCCCTCCGGTTTCAGTCGGGACCGCCTCCGTGACGTCGAGGAGAGCTTCTCCACCCGTCCGTCCGAGGGCGCGGGGGTTCGGCGGACCGAGGGTGCCGTCGTCCCTCGACGACCGCCTTCGGGTCGCGCGCACACACACGCTCGGAGGCGCCCCGTCTCAACTGAAAGGAGTCGGCGGAGTAGAAACCGCGGCCCTCGAGACAGCTCCCTAACGCCGGGTGCGTGCGGCGGGGTGCTTTCTACACCCTACAGAAGGAAAACGCCTGTGGCCGGAGTTCTCGACGCCCGCCTTTCGACGCACCCTCTCGTCGCCTCGCTCCGTTTCCTAAGGCTCTCGTGACTCCTCCCGTTCTATTTCAGGGAGGCGCAGCTGAAGGGCTATCCGCTCCGCCCGTCCGTGAAGTTGGGCTTTCCCCCCGAAGGTGGCCGGAAGGGGGTGGGGGGGCGCGTGAGCCAAAGGATCTTGAAAACGCGGCGGCGGCGGTACCGCTTTCGGCTCTCGCCGATCCCACGCAGAGGCGGGGGCGCGGGCAGGTCCGCGCGCAGGTGCCCGTGCGAAGGTGCAGGCGCGTGCAGGCGCGGGCGCGCGCGCGCGCGCCCTCGGGCAGGTACGTAGAGGCGGGCGCCCGCGCGTGCACACCCCTAGGCGTACGCACGGGCACGGACCGTGCGTACCGCCCGCCCGCGCACGGGCGCGTGCACGCGCCTGCGTGTCCGTATCTGCAGCCACGGGCGTGAGCGCGTGGGCGCCTACCGTCCTTCTTCTACCTAACGCCGTCACCGGGCTGGCTCGGCGTCCAGGTATGCCTGTCTCCCCCTCCCCTCCAATCCCCTCCCCCTCCCCGCCCCCCTCCCCTCCCCTCCCCTCCCCCTCCCCCTCCCGTCCCTCCCCCCTCCCCCGTCCCCCTCCCCCTCCCCTCCCCTCGTCTCCCCTCCCCTCCCCCCTCCCCCTCCCCGTCCCTCCCACCACCGCCTCCCCTCCCCCTCCCCTCCCCCTCGCCTCCCCTGCCCCCATCCCCCTCCCCTCCCCCACCCCTCCCGCCCACCCCCTCCCCCTCCCCCTCCCTCTGCCTGTCTCCTTCCTTTTCTGAAACCGGGTTTTCCTCTTCGAGAGCCGTTCCGCCCCTCGGGCGAAACCAACTCGCCGCGTACCGGAGACCGAGTGCAAAGACGGAGCCCCGGCGGCGCGGCGGCGGCGGCGGCTCGGAGCTCGGCTGCCGACCGAGATCGTCGGCGGTTCGGATCCGCCGGCTCCTCCTTGGGAAGCCCGTGGGGCGGCTCGACTCTCTCCCCTAGGGCCGCTCCGAGTCCCGAGCCGCTCGACGGCACGCGACGGCAGCGGCGCCGCAGTCAGTTCTCTATCTAAACGGAAACGACGACGATGACGAACGTCAGTCTTCACCGCCACGCCCTACTCCCCACCCGAGCACCGTTCCAACTCGGGTGTTTCTCTCCCTGTGGCGGGGGTCCCCCCCGACTGAGAAAAAATAAACCGCCCCCCGAGGACGGCCCGCGTTCGGAGCCTCTTGGTAGTAGCGCGCCTTCACGGGACGACGGCACGCGCGCCCGTCACCCGCTTCCCGGAAAGCTCCCCCCGCGGAGAGTCGCGAACTCGGGCGAAGACGGAGGAGTCCGCGTACCCGTCGCCCAAGGTTCAGCCATCGTCCGATTGGAAACCGGTGCCTTCCCGGTCCCGCCTCCCCGTCGATCGACGCCTCCCGGGGGTGGGATGGCTTCCAGCCGAACCAGCCTACCGTACCCTTCCCCTCCTACGTACCTCGGGAGGTCGGCTCGGACAGGGAGGGGCCCGTCAGATGTCCAGTCCGCCGTGAGCTTTCCACGACGACGGTCGGCCGGTCGGCCGGCCGGTCGGCCGGTCGGCCGGTCGGTCGGTCGGTCGGTCGTCCCGGAACACCCCGGTCGGGTCCGCGCGCGCGCGCGGCACGGGCTTCACACACCTCGCTCCTCTGGCTTCCCGGGAGACGCTCGCGGCACGGCGACGCGTGCAACGCGGGAACGGCGACGCTGCCCTCGGCCTTACCGTCCCCCCCCTCCAGCCGAATACGGCCCCGGCCCTCACCGCGGGCCGAGTTGGGGGGCTGGGGGTCGGGCCGGGGGGGGGGATCGGCGGCGGCGGCCCTCGTCGGCAGGCGGCGCTAGCGCCGCCGGCGTGCGGCCTTACGGTTCCCGTTGCGATTCCCCTCGTGGGCGCGGAGAAAAGCCTCTCCATCCGGCCAAGGGGGCGCCCGTTCGGCGGACCGAGGGCGACGACGGGGGGCTGCCCGTCCGCCTGAGCGCGCGCCCGCTCCCGCAGGCACAGGCGCGCGCGGGCGCAGGCACAGGCGCACACGCTCAGACACGCGCTCACGCGCAGACGCGCACTCAAACCCATACAGACACGCACAGACGCACACACAGACGCACGCACAGACCCGCGCTCACGTGCGCAGGCGCCCCCACAGACGCAGGCGGGCACGCACACGGGCACGCCCGCAGACGCGCACGCGCACGCACGCAGTCACGCGCGCACACGCAGGCACACACGCCCGGACACGCGCGCACACGCCCCCGCAAAGACGCGCCCCCGCACAGACGCGCGCGCGCGCGAACGGACGCACGCACGCGCGCAGGCACGCGCGCACACGCACCAGGCCACCCGGAACGTTTGCCAACTCCCCGCCCACCTCAGCACCCCACCCCCCGGGCCCGAGGCGCGTGGTCCCCCACCGCCCCCACCCTCCGACCCCCCCACCGCCCCGCTCTCGGCCTCCCACCCCCCAACCCCCCTCCGGCACTCCACCCCCCACCCCCACGACTCACGCACACACGCCCGCCCGCCCGCCCGCATTCGGGAGCCGCCGGAGATCTCTCGATGCTCGAGACGCCGACTCACCCCTCTCCCTCCCCCCCCCCCGCCCCGGAGACGCCACCTTCCCGAGTCCGCCCGCGCGAGCCCGGAGAGCACTCGCTCGGGCCGAGCCGCCCGAGGGCCTCTGGGCGGGCGTTCGCGGCTGGCCCGCCGCGCCTCCGCTGGACCTCACTAAGTCCGGCCTCGCTCCCGAGAGCCTCGAGGGCCTCCCTCGGTGAGATGTCTCCCCAGTCGGACCGGGGGGCCCAGAGCCGGTCCGTACCGGCTCTGGGAAGGCGTTCCCGGCCTCCCCCCCGCCCCCCGTTTGCCCGCCCGCGTCGCGGGAGGATGGAAAGCGATGAGGAAGAACGCTCTCGGTGGCGGCCGTGGTTTTCTTTTGCGACGCGGATGCCGGCAAACGCACGGCTCCCTCCCTCCCTCCCTCCCTCCCTCCCTCCCTCCCTCCCTCCCTCCCGACGCAATTTGCCCGTTCAACCCGCCTCACGCGTACCGTTGGCTCGGCGACAGGGACGACGGCGGAAAACGTCTCCCGGTCTGCCTGCTGCGCCACGCGGGCACTCAAAGAACGAGGAGGAAAACTTCGGGGACTGGCGGTCTCATCCCGTCCCGTTTGTCGCGTCCGTCCAAAGGATACGGATCGGAGAACACCTGCCCGTCCGACGCTTGGGACGTGCTCTCTTCTCCCTCCCGCCCCCGGTGGACGCTCATCCCCTCGGGCGCCCCCCCCCGTTCGGCCCTTTCGGGGGCGAGCGCGCGCGCGCGCCCCATGACGCTCCCGAGAGGTTTCCCCGGCGGCCCGGGGGAGTCTGTCCCCTCTGCCACCCTCGAGCCCCGGCCGGGGCCCAGGTGGACCCGGTTCCACCCCCCCGCCGCCCTTCGCTCCGGTCGTCGGCCGTCACCCGGCGGCCGCTTCGATACCGTCCCCCTCCGGAGCTCTGCGGCGCCGACGGGATGGGAAGCGGTCCCGGCGGGCGCGCGCTGGCCACGGCGGCCCGGGGCCTTCGCTCCGTCTCCTCGAGCCCGGCCTGGCTCCCGGCGTCCTCCCGGGGTCCTCCCGGGGTCCTCCCTCCCTCCCTCCCTCCCTCCCTCCCTCCCTCCCTCCCTCCCTCCCTCCAGGGCCCCCCCCCGAGTGGGACACGCCGGCTGGCCGGCATGGTGCTCCAGGGCTCCAGCGGGGTAGACGGGATCTTCCTGGCTGAGGGGCGAAATGGCCCGGCTGGGCCGGACCCCCTTGGATCGGAACTTTGGGAGATGGGGCCAAGGTGGTGGAATAGGCTGACGCTTCCGCCTAGCTCTCTTGACGACAAAGACCCGGAAACACAAGCGAACGAGTATGTCTGCGACGAGCGGCGAGTCCTGACCGTCGAAGGCGGGCTTAGACGACGCACTGAGGGGCAGCGGCAGGAAGAGACCTTTCAGGGGCAGAGAGGGTTTACCGGCCCTGCCCCGCGGGGAGCCCTCAGGCACCATTCCCAGAGCGGCTGCTGCAGTGGGCTGGTACCGTCGTTCCACTGCTGTTCCGTCAGGGAGAAGCAGCCAGCCACACAGCCTGCTCACACCTCCGGAACCTGAGGAGGGCCCGGCCGGGCGGATCCCCTTGGCCCAACCGACCCCGCGCTGTGGCCGGCCCCACCGTCTTCCGGCCGCCCCGCGCCGAGAAACGTGTTCGGCGGCGGCGCTGGGAGGCGGGGGAGGGGGGCGGGGGGGGAGCCGGGACGGGGCCGGGCGTCCGGCCGCCCGGCGACGCGCCCTCGCCGGCCGCCGATCCGGATCCGTCCCGCTGCACTCCGCGCCGGTTGTCGGCCGCCACCTGGCGGCCGCTTTGATATCGTCTTCCCCCGGAGCTCCGGCGCCGGCGACACGCGCGGGAGGCGATGTGGCCGCGCTGGCCGAGGCGACGTTCCCGGACGCCGGCGGCGGCGTCGGCAGGATCGTCCTGGCCGAGGCGGGAAAGGGCCCGGCCGGGTGGATCCCCTTGGCCCAACCGACCCCGCGCCGTGGCCGGCCCCAACGCCTTCCGGCCGCCCCGCGCCGAGAAACGTGTTCGGCGGCGGCGCTGGGAGGCGGGGGAGGGGGGCGGGGGGGGAGCCGGGACGGGACCGGGTGTCCGGCCGCCCGGCGACGCGCCCTCGCCGGCCGCCGATCCGGATCCGTCCCGCTGTCGCCCGCGCCGGTTGTCGGCCGCCACCTGGCGGCCGCTTTGACATCGTTTTCCTCCGGAGCTCCGGCGCCGGCGACATGGGAGGCGCTGTGGCCGCGCTGGCCGAGGCGACGTCTCGGGACGCCGGCGGCGTCGGCGGGATCGTCCCGGCCACGGTGGGGCGCCGGCGCCAGAGCCACGTTCCGGAATTGGGCCCGCAGCTTCATGTGGCCGAGGCGGTGGCCGTCGCCGCCGCCGCCGCCGCCGCCGCCGCCGCCGCGCTCCCGGGTGCCGTGTTTTAGACGGCGCTGGACCGAACCGGGCCGCACCGAGACGGCGCAGGCAGAAGAACGGGACAAGGCACGCCCCGGCCGTTCGCGCGCCTTCCTTCGCGCGGCCCGGTCGTCACCGGGGCCTCCGGCGTAGGTCCGGGGTGGCCCGCGGAGGGCGCCCCGGGCCCGGGCGCGGTCCCGCGTGGGGTCCGGACCGTCGGAGAATTTTTTCAAAGTCCCGCTCCGGGGGTCCCCGGGCCGAGGTTGCCGCCCCCGGCCCGCCCCGGCCCGGCCACGGACCCGCGCGGGGCCCGGACCTTCGGAGGGGCCCCGCCGCCCGAGAATTTTTTCCAAGTCCCCCCTCCGAGGGTTCCCCGACCGGCCCGCGTTGGCCGCAGCGCAGGCGGCTGGCTCTGGGCGCCCGCGCGGCCCCGGCCAGCTCCGTCACCCCGTCCCGCGGGTCGACCAGAGGATCCCGGGAGCTCCGGGGGGGGGCGGGGCGCTGGGGGCCATGGGGTCGCGCTACGGACCGATGGCCGGGCCGCAGTTCCGGGGGCTCGCCGTGGGGAGCGGGCCCCTCCCGCCGCGGGGCGTGGCTTTTCTCTCGCCCAAAACGGGCGATTTGGGCCACCAGATTGGTGCTGACACGCTCTCCTCGCCGGGTGACTCCCGCTGAGCAGATGGGAAACCTGGACGGGTCCGTAGACGCCGGTCCACCGACGGCCCACGCCCTCCCCCGCTCCTCCCCGCTTGAGCCGCCCGCCTGGGGCCCGTGCGCCGGCTCTCGCGCGTCCAGATGTCCAGCCGCGGTGCCTCCCCCCGGTCTCCAGTGCCCGAGGGCGGCGTGGCACGGGCGCCGCGGGCCCTCTGACCCGCGTGCCCCTTGTCGCAGGCACCCGCGGTGGCCGCGGTGCTCGCCAGAGTGTGCCCCGCTCCCCCCCTCCCCCAGGCCCACGTGCCTCGCGTGTCAGGCGTTCTCCGTGTGCGGGGTCCTCGCGGCCACCTTTCCGCAGCCGGGGCGGGCGAGGCAGAAAGCGGGTCCTCTCCGGGGCTGTCCTCGCCCGCCTCCTGGCAGCCCTGGCGGGGGGGTCTTCTCCTCCTCGCTTGTGCCTGGGCTGACCCGATCGATGTGGTGTTGTCGTGCTCTCCCGGGCCGGGTCCGAGCCGCGCCAAGACGAGGGACGGACATTCGTGGCGAATGGGACCGCTCTTCTCGCTCAGCGCGCGGGCCCCTCGCTCCTCCTCCCCGCCCGCCGGTGGTGCGCAGAGGGGCAGGGGCACGGAATCCGGCCCGACCTCGCTCATCTGCCCTCGTTCGCGGCCTCGCGGCCAGCGTCGGCGGTGGCGGGGTCCTGAGACCGAGCAGGACAGCCTCTGCTCGTGGCCCTGGTGTTCTGCCTCGCGTCGGGCCCTCCCCCGCCCCCCGCGGCGGGGGGGCTCTCTGGTCAGGCGCACCCGCGCGCCCCACCCAGGTGGTGCCGGTGCGCCTCGAGTGGCCCTTTGGCGGTGCCCCTGGAACGCTCCAGGCCGTCCCTCAGGTGCCTGAGGCCGGGTGGCGGTGCCGTTTCCCCGTTCCCAGCCCACCCTTCCGGTCACCGCTCACGCGTGTGGGCGTGCGCCCCTCGAGCCGAGAGAAATAAAAAACAGGAGTGCGGCCGAGAGGGAGAGAAAGGATGTGGAGGAAAAAAAAAAAAAAAAAAAAAGAAGGGGGGTCGAGCGGGGTAAGACCTTTAGAGCACGCACGCCTCGCGGGAGGGTGCCGTGCCTGATCCCGAGAAGGCGGGGGTGAGAGAGGGGTGCGCGCGTGCGTGCCCGCCCCGGTGCCTGCCGAGACCCGCGTGAGGCAAGCGAGAGCGGAAGGAGGAGGGCCCGCGTGTTGCTTCCGCCGGTGCCGAGGGAAGTCGCCCTTGCGAGGTGGGGGCCCAGGCTGCGTAGCCGCGGCTGGGCCCCGGCGGTCCGTTGTTAGGCTCTGTCATACCTCCT
>NW_026974923.1:275000-285000 GCF_030014295.1 Loxodonta africana | reverse complement strand
TGCGTGCGGGCGGGCGGGCGGGCGGGCGGGCGGACGCGGGTGCGTCGCGGTCACCGTCCGTGCGCGTGCGCCGTCTCGAGCGCGTCCCACTTTGGGGGGACGGCGGGCGCGCGGGGGCGCCGCGGGCGTGTGGCCGTGCCGCGCCTTCCGCGTGGGCGTCCCCCCCGCGCGGCGCGGGAGGCGCCCGTTCGTTCGCGTCTCCCGCCCGCGGTTCCGGTGCGCCGTCTCTCCGTCCGCGCGCGTCGCCGGGCGTGCGTCCGAGCCCGCGTGCCGCCTGCCCGTGGGTGCCGCGTGTACGGGGCCGCGTCCGCGCCCGCGTCCCCGAGCGTCAAGTGCAGGCCGCGCGCGCCTAGTGGAGCGTGCCCGCCCGCTCCGTGTATCGTGTGCGCGGGGGCGACGCGCGTTCCCGCGTGTTCCGCCTGCCTGCGTCTACCTCCGCGTCTCCCGAGCGTCCCGTGCGTGCGTCTGCTGTGCGCGTGCGTCTCCGCGTTTCCGCGTGCCCCGGGCGTGCGTCCGTGTCGCCGGAGGGCGCCGCCGCCGCCGCCGCCGCTGCGTGCGCGTACGTGTCCGCGCGGGTGCGCGCGTGGCCTCTCCGGTGCGCGCGCGCGCGCGCGGCCCCGTCCGTCCGAGTGCGGCGCGCCCTCTTCGGGATGCCGCGCGGGCGCGCGGCCGGCGGGCGCGCGAGTCGCGCGGTCGGGCGTACGTACCTCGTGCCCGTGCCCCCGTCTCGCGCGCGACGCGTCTATCGCGTCGCGCGTGTGTGGCGGGGGCGCCGTGTCCTCCGAAGCGCTGCGGCGCGGCCGTCCGCCCCGTCGCGCCCCTCCCTCCGTCCGCGCGGGTGGGCGTCCCGCTTCGGGGGGGGGCGGCGGGGGTTGGCTGCGGGCGGGCTTCTGTTGGGGGGGTCCGCGGGCGTGTGCCCCTGAGGCGTACCTTCCCGTGTTTCGGCCGCGCCGTCCGTGCGAGTCGCCGTGCGTCCGGGCCCCCGTGCGCGTGCGCGAGCGGACCGTGTCCGTGGGTGCCGCGCGTCCGCGTTCCCGCGTGTTCTGCCTGCCCGCGCCTACCTCTGTGTCTCCCGGGCGTCCCGGGGTTGTGTCTGCTGCGCGCGCGCGCGCGCCCCCTCGCGTCCATCTCCGTGTTTCCGTGTGCTCCGTGGGCCCGTCCGTGTCTCCGGAGGGCACCCTGCGGTGCGGGCGCACGCGCGCGCGGGCGCGTTCCCGTCCTTCCGTCCGTCCGTCCGTCCTCCTCCTCCTCCTCCGCCCCCCACCGCCCACACCCCCGCCGCCCCCCGCCGCCCCCACCGCCTCCGCCGCCTCCAAACCTCTTCCCCGCCTGGCGGGTGGCAGCCGGCGGCCACGTCGGACTGGATCCGGATATCGCCAGCGTGGGGCCCACAGCAAGGGCGCAGGCGGGGTGGGGTTGGGGGTGCGTGGTGGGCGGTGGGGGGGGTGGCGCCAGCGGTCCTCGGCGGCGGCGGGCCTAGCGCCGCCGGCACGTGCCCCTCCGGTTTCAGTCGGGACCGCCTCCGTGACGTCGAGGAGAGCTTCTCCACCCGTCCGTCCGAGGGCGCGGGGGTTCGGCGGACCGAGGGTGCCGTCGTCCCTCGACGACCGCCTTCGGGTCGCGCGCACACACACGCTCGGAGGCGCCCCGTCTCAACTGAAAGGAGTCGGCGGAGTAGAAACCGCGGCCCTCGAGACAGCTCCCTAACGCCGGGTGCGTGCGGCGGGGTGCTTTCTACACCCTACAGAAGGAAAACGCCTGTGGCCGGAGTTCTCGACGCCCGCCTTTCGACGCACCCTCTCGTCGCCTCGCTCCGTTTCCTAAGGCTCTCGTGACTCCTCCCGTTCTATTTCAGGGAGGCGCAGCTGAAGGGCTATCCGCTCCGCCCGTCCGTGAAGTTGGGCTTTCCCCCCGAAGGTGGCCGGAAGGGGGTGGGGGGGCGCGTGAGCCAAAGGATCTTGAAAACGCGGCGGCGGCGGTACCGCTTTCGGCTCTCGCCGATCCCACGCAGAGGCGGGGGCGCGGGCAGGTCCGCGCGCAGGTGCCCGTGCGAAGGTGCAGGCGCGTGCAGGCGCGGGCGCGCGCGCGCGCGCCCTCGGGCAGGTACGTAGAGGCGGGCGCCCGCGCGTGCACACCCCTAGGCGTACGCACGGGCACGGACCGTGCGTACCGCCCGCCCGCGCACGGGCGCGTGCACGCGCCTGCGTGTCCGTATCTGCAGCCACGGGCGTGAGCGCGTGGGCGCCTACCGTCCTTCTTCTACCTAACGCCGTCACCGGGCTGGCTCGGCGTCCAGGTATGCCTGTCTCCCCCTCCCCTCCAATCCCCTCCCCCTCCCCGCCCCCCTCCCCTCCCCTCCCCTCCCCCTCCCCCTCCCGTCCCTCCCCCCTCCCCCGTCCCCCTCCCCCTCCCCTCCCCTCGTCTCCCCTCCCCTCCCCCCTCCCCCTCCCCGTCCCTCCCACCACCGCCTCCCCTCCCCCTCCCCTCCCCCTCGCCTCCCCTGCCCCCATCCCCCTCCCCTCCCCCACCCCTCCCGCCCACCCCCTCCCCCTCCCCCTCCCTCTGCCTGTCTCCTTCCTTTTCTGAAACCGGGTTTTCCTCTTCGAGAGCCGTTCCGCCCCTCGGGCGAAACCAACTCGCCGCGTACCGGAGACCGAGTGCAAAGACGGAGCCCCGGCGGCGCGGCGGCGGCGGCGGCTCGGAGCTCGGCTGCCGACCGAGATCGTCGGCGGTTCGGATCCGCCGGCTCCTCCTTGGGAAGCCCGTGGGGCGGCTCGACTCTCTCCCCTAGGGCCGCTCCGAGTCCCGAGCCGCTCGACGGCACGCGACGGCAGCGGCGCCGCAGTCAGTTCTCTATCTAAACGGAAACGACGACGATGACGAACGTCAGTCTTCACCGCCACGCCCTACTCCCCACCCGAGCACCGTTCCAACTCGGGTGTTTCTCTCCCTGTGGCGGGGGTCCCCCCCGACTGAGAAAAAATAAACCGCCCCCCGAGGACGGCCCGCGTTCGGAGCCTCTTGGTAGTAGCGCGCCTTCACGGGACGACGGCACGCGCGCCCGTCACCCGCTTCCCGGAAAGCTCCCCCCGCGGAGAGTCGCGAACTCGGGCGAAGACGGAGGAGTCCGCGTACCCGTCGCCCAAGGTTCAGCCATCGTCCGATTGGAAACCGGTGCCTTCCCGGTCCCGCCTCCCCGTCGATCGACGCCTCCCGGGGGTGGGATGGCTTCCAGCCGAACCAGCCTACCGTACCCTTCCCCTCCTACGTACCTCGGGAGGTCGGCTCGGACAGGGAGGGGCCCGTCAGATGTCCAGTCCGCCGTGAGCTTTCCACGACGACGGTCGGCCGGTCGGCCGGCCGGTCGGCCGGTCGGCCGGTCGGTCGGTCGGTCGGTCGTCCCGGAACACCCCGGTCGGGTCCGCGCGCGCGCGCGGCACGGGCTTCACACACCTCGCTCCTCTGGCTTCCCGGGAGACGCTCGCGGCACGGCGACGCGTGCAACGCGGGAACGGCGACGCTGCCCTCGGCCTTACCGTCCCCCCCCTCCAGCCGAATACGGCCCCGGCCCTCACCGCGGGCCGAGTTGGGGGGCTGGGGGTCGGGCCGGGGGGGGGGATCGGCGGCGGCGGCCCTCGTCGGCAGGCGGCGCTAGCGCCGCCGGCGTGCGGCCTTACGGTTCCCGTTGCGATTCCCCTCGTGGGCGCGGAGAAAAGCCTCTCCATCCGGCCAAGGGGGCGCCCGTTCGGCGGACCGAGGGCGACGACGGGGGGCTGCCCGTCCGCCTGAGCGCGCGCCCGCTCCCGCAGGCACAGGCGCGCGCGGGCGCAGGCACAGGCGCACACGCTCAGACACGCGCTCACGCGCAGACGCGCACTCAAACCCATACAGACACGCACAGACGCACACACAGACGCACGCACAGACCCGCGCTCACGTGCGCAGGCGCCCCCACAGACGCAGGCGGGCACGCACACGGGCACGCCCGCAGACGCGCACGCGCACGCACGCAGTCACGCGCGCACACGCAGGCACACACGCCCGGACACGCGCGCACACGCCCCCGCAAAGACGCGCCCCCGCACAGACGCGCGCGCGCGCGAACGGACGCACGCACGCGCGCAGGCACGCGCGCACACGCACCAGGCCACCCGGAACGTTTGCCAACTCCCCGCCCACCTCAGCACCCCACCCCCCGGGCCCGAGGCGCGTGGTCCCCCACCGCCCCCACCCTCCGACCCCCCCACCGCCCCGCTCTCGGCCTCCCACCCCCCAACCCCCCTCCGGCACTCCACCCCCCACCCCCACGACTCACGCACACACGCCCGCCCGCCCGCCCGCATTCGGGAGCCGCCGGAGATCTCTCGATGCTCGAGACGCCGACTCACCCCTCTCCCTCCCCCCCCCCCGCCCCGGAGACGCCACCTTCCCGAGTCCGCCCGCGCGAGCCCGGAGAGCACTCGCTCGGGCCGAGCCGCCCGAGGGCCTCTGGGCGGGCGTTCGCGGCTGGCCCGCCGCGCCTCCGCTGGACCTCACTAAGTCCGGCCTCGCTCCCGAGAGCCTCGAGGGCCTCCCTCGGTGAGATGTCTCCCCAGTCGGACCGGGGGGCCCAGAGCCGGTCCGTACCGGCTCTGGGAAGGCGTTCCCGGCCTCCCCCCCGCCCCCCGTTTGCCCGCCCGCGTCGCGGGAGGATGGAAAGCGATGAGGAAGAACGCTCTCGGTGGCGGCCGTGGTTTTCTTTTGCGACGCGGATGCCGGCAAACGCACGGCTCCCTCCCTCCCTCCCTCCCTCCCTCCCTCCCTCCCTCCCTCCCTCCCGACGCAATTTGCCCGTTCAACCCGCCTCACGCGTACCGTTGGCTCGGCGACAGGGACGACGGCGGAAAACGTCTCCCGGTCTGCCTGCTGCGCCACGCGGGCACTCAAAGAACGAGGAGGAAAACTTCGGGGACTGGCGGTCTCATCCCGTCCCGTTTGTCGCGTCCGTCCAAAGGATACGGATCGGAGAACACCTGCCCGTCCGACGCTTGGGACGTGCTCTCTTCTCCCTCCCGCCCCCGGTGGACGCTCATCCCCTCGGGCGCCCCCCCCCGTTCGGCCCTTTCGGGGGCGAGCGCGCGCGCGCGCCCCATGACGCTCCCGAGAGGTTTCCCCGGCGGCCCGGGGGAGTCTGTCCCCTCTGCCACCCTCGAGCCCCGGCCGGGGCCCAGGTGGACCCGGTTCCACCCCCCCGCCGCCCTTCGCTCCGGTCGTCGGCCGTCACCCGGCGGCCGCTTCGATACCGTCCCCCTCCGGAGCTCTGCGGCGCCGACGGGATGGGAAGCGGTCCCGGCGGGCGCGCGCTGGCCACGGCGGCCCGGGGCCTTCGCTCCGTCTCCTCGAGCCCGGCCTGGCTCCCGGCGTCCTCCCGGGGTCCTCCCGGGGTCCTCCCTCCCTCCCTCCCTCCCTCCCTCCCTCCCTCCCTCCCTCCCTCCCTCCCAGGGCCCCCCCCCGAGTGGGACACGCCGGCTGGCCGGCATGGTGCTCCAGGGCTCCAGCGGGGTAGACGGGATCTTCCTGGCTGAGGGGCGAAATGGCCCGGCTGGGCCGGACCCCCTTGGATCGGAACTTTGGGAGATGGGGCCAAGGTGGTGGAATAGGCTGACGCTTCCGCCTAGCTCTCTTGACGACAAAGACCCGGAAACACAAGCGAACGAGTATGTCTGCGACGAGCGGCGAGTCCTGACCGTCGAAGGCGGGCTTAGACGACGCACTGAGGGGCAGCGGCAGGAAGAGACCTTTCAGGGGCAGAGAGGGTTTACCGGCCCTGCCCCGCGGGGAGCCCTCAGGCACCATTCCCAGAGCGGCTGCTGCAGTGGGCTGGTACCGTCGTTCCACTGCTGTTCCGTCAGGGAGAAGCAGCCAGCCACACAGCCTGCTCACACCTCCGGAACCTGAGGAGGGCCCGGCCGGGCGGATCCCCTTGGCCCAACCGACCCCGCGCTGTGGCCGGCCCCACCGTCTTCCGGCCGCCCCGCGCCGAGAAACGTGTTCGGCGGCGGCGCTGGGAGGCGGGGGAGGGGGGCGGGGGGGGAGCCGGGACGGGGCCGGGCGTCCGGCCGCCCGGCGACGCGCCCTCGCCGGCCGCCGATCCGGATCCGTCCCGCTGCACTCCGCGCCGGTTGTCGGCCGCCACCTGGCGGCCGCTTTGATATCGTCTTCCCCCGGAGCTCCGGCGCCGGCGACACGCGCGGGAGGCGATGTGGCCGCGCTGGCCGAGGCGACGTTCCCGGACGCCGGCGGCGGCGTCGGCAGGATCGTCCTGGCCGAGGCGGGAAAGGGCCCGGCCGGGTGGATCCCCTTGGCCCAACCGACCCCGCGCCGTGGCCGGCCCCAACGCCTTCCGGCCGCCCCGCGCCGAGAAACGTGTTCGGCGGCGGCGCTGGGAGGCGGGGGAGGGGGGCGGGGGGGGAGCCGGGACGGGACCGGGTGTCCGGCCGCCCGGCGACGCGCCCTCGCCGGCCGCCGATCCGGATCCGTCCCGCTGTCGCCCGCGCCGGTTGTCGGCCGCCACCTGGCGGCCGCTTTGACATCGTTTTCCTCCGGAGCTCCGGCGCCGGCGACATGGGAGGCGCTGTGGCCGCGCTGGCCGAGGCGACGTCTCGGGACGCCGGCGGCGTCGGCGGGATCGTCCCGGCCACGGTGGGGCGCCGGCGCCAGAGCCACGTTCCGGAATTGGGCCCGCAGCTTCATGTGGCCGAGGCGGTGGCCGTCGCCGCCGCCGCCGCCGCCGCCGCCGCCGCCGCGCTCCCGGGTGCCGTGTTTTAGACGGCGCTGGACCGAACCGGGCCGCACCGAGACGGCGCAGGCAGAAGAACGGGACAAGGCACGCCCCGGCCGTTCGCGCGCCTTCCTTCGCGCGGCCCGGTCGTCACCGGGGCCTCCGGCGTAGGTCCGGGGTGGCCCGCGGAGGGCGCCCCGGGCCCGGGCGCGGTCCCGCGTGGGGTCCGGACCGTCGGAGAATTTTTTCAAAGTCCCGCTCCGGGGGTCCCCGGGCCGAGGTTGCCGCCCCCGGCCCGCCCCGGCCCGGCCACGGACCCGCGCGGGGCCCGGACCTTCGGAGGGGCCCCGCCGCCCGAGAATTTTTTCCAAGTCCCCCCTCCGAGGGTTCCCCGACCGGCCCGCGTTGGCCGCAGCGCAGGCGGCTGGCTCTGGGCGCCCGCGCGGCCCCGGCCAGCTCCGTCACCCCGTCCCGCGGGTCGACCAGAGGATCCCGGGAGCTCCGGGGGGGGGCGGGGCGCTGGGGGCCATGGGGTCGCGCTACGGACCGATGGCCGGGCCGCAGTTCCGGGGGCTCGCCGTGGGGAGCGGGCCCCTCCCGCCGCGGGGCGTGGCTTTTCTCTCGCCCAAAACGGGCGATTTGGGCCACCAGATTGGTGCTGACACGCTCTCCTCGCCGGGTGACTCCCGCTGAGCAGATGGGAAACCTGGACGGGTCCGTAGACGCCGGTCCACCGACGGCCCACGCCCTCCCCCGCTCCTCCCCGCTTGAGCCGCCCGCCTGGGGCCCGTGCGCCGGCTCTCGCGCGTCCAGATGTCCAGCCGCGGTGCCTCCCCCCGGTCTCCAGTGCCCGAGGGCGGCGTGGCACGGGCGCCGCGGGCCCTCTGACCCGCGTGCCCCTTGTCGCAGGCACCCGCGGTGGCCGCGGTGCTCGCCAGAGTGTGCCCCGCTCCCCCCCTCCCCCAGGCCCACGTGCCTCGCGTGTCAGGCGTTCTCCGTGTGCGGGGTCCTCGCGGCCACCTTTCCGCAGCCGGGGCGGGCGAGGCAGAAAGCGGGTCCTCTCCGGGGCTGTCCTCGCCCGCCTCCTGGCAGCCCTGGCGGGGGGGTCTTCTCCTCCTCGCTTGTGCCTGGGCTGACCCGATCGATGTGGTGTTGTCGTGCTCTCCCGGGCCGGGTCCGAGCCGCGCCAAGACGAGGGACGGACATTCGTGGCGAATGGGACCGCTCTTCTCGCTCAGCGCGCGGGCCCCTCGCTCCTCCTCCCCGCCCGCCGGTGGTGCGCAGAGGGGCAGGGGCACGGAATCCGGCCCGACCTCGCTCATCTGCCCTCGTTCGCGGCCTCGCGGCCAGCGTCGGCGGTGGCGGGGTCCTGAGACCGAGCAGGACAGCCTCTGCTCGTGGCCCTGGTGTTCTGCCTCGCGTCGGGCCCTCCCCCGCCCCCCGCGGCGGGGGGGCTCTCTGGTCAGGCGCACCCGCGCGCCCCACCCAGGTGGTGCCGGTGCGCCTCGAGTGGCCCTTTGGCGGTGCCCCTGGAACGCTCCAGGCCGTCCCTCAGGTGCCTGAGGCCGGGTGGCGGTGCCGTTTCCCCGTTCCCAGCCCACCCTTCCGGTCACCGCTCACGCGTGTGGGCGTGCGCCCCTCGAGCCGAGAGAAATAAAAAACAGGAGTGCGGCCGAGAGGGAGAGAAAGGATGTGGAGGAAAAAAAAAAAAAAAAAAAAAGAAGGGGGGTCGAGCGGGGTAAGACCTTTAGAGCACGCACGCCTCGCGGGAGGGTGCCGTGCCTGATCCCGAGAAGGCGGGGGTGAGAGAGGGGTGCGCGCGTGCGTGCCCGCCCCGGTGCCTGCCGAGACCCGCGTGAGGCAAGCGAGAGCGGAAGGAGGAGGGCCCGCGTGTTGCTTCCGCCGGTGCCGAGGGAAGTCGCCCTTGCGAGGTGGGGGCCCAGGCTGCGTAGCCGCGGCTGGGCCCCGGCGGTCCGTTGTTAGGCTCTGTCGTACCTCCTCCCCCCCGCGGGCCGCCCTAGAGCGCGGACCCCTCTACAGAGGGAGACCGGGGGGTGTGTTGGGCTTTTAGGTGCCCAGGCAAGCCTCGGGTGTGCGCGGCGCGTACCCGCGAGGCCCCGCGCGCTCGCCGGAGCCTGGCTCCGGTGAGGCGGGATGAGGCGGAGAAGCTTTAAAAGAGAAACGGAAAAAAAAAAAAACGGACGACTCAAAAGGCGTGACTTTCCGAGGCCCTCGGTCGCCGCTGCGGTGCCCCGCCCGTTCCCTCCTCGCCCGAGTGGAGGGTGGACGCAGCACGGAGCCGGGAGCACGCGCCGTCCCCGGGTGAGGCAGAGCCGCCGTGAGCACGAGGCGGCAGGCTCCGTTCCCGGCCGCAGAGGCCCACTGTGCCTTAACCCCCCCGCTGGTGCTTACCAATACCGCAGGCCCCCCCCGCCCATCCCCGGGGCGCCCTCGGGCGCCTGGCGGGGGCCCAACGTGGGGGGCGATGGGTGGGGACGGCCCGTCTTCGGTGAAGAAAGTCTTCTCTAGTCATCTCCGAGGGTGCCTTGGGGGTGCCGGATCCCCCAGCCGCTGCCCCTCGCCTTGCGCGCAAGCCACCGACCGTGGCTCGCAGGCAGAGCCCCCTCTCCTTCCCGCCCGGTGTGGAGGGAGAGGTCCGCCGGCCCCGCGGTGGGGCCGCGCGCCGCCCTTCGCCTGCCGCGGCCCGCGCCTCCCCCCTGCGAGTCGGGGGAGGGCCTTCGCCGGGCCAGCCGTCTGGCGCCGGGGTCGCGCGCGTCCGTGTGTGCGTGTGAGTGTGCGGCCCTCCCGTCGCGCGCCTGGTGCGGTGGGGCCGGGGGTCCGTCCGGCGGACGGCCCCCGCGCCGTTGTGTGCCGCCTCCCGCCCGCACCCGTCCCGTGCCGCCAGCGGTGCGCGGGTGTGCGGGCCCACCTCCTCACCCGGGAGCTTTCCCGGCGATGTGCCCCTGGGCCGGGGGGATGGGCGTGCCGGGGGCCGCCCCCGCAGCGCCTCCCTCGCCGACGTCGATCGACCCCGCCCCGCCCGGCCGGCCCGCGCACACGCCGTCCCCGGTCTGGGACCGCGAACCGGCCTCGCCGCGTTGGGCGTCGCCACCGGGCCTCCCCGGCCGGTGGTGTCCCCTGGCGACGCGCCCTCGGACCCGGGCCCGGGCCCTGTGTGCGCCGGGCGGGTGGGCGGCGTGTGGCCGTCGTGCGCGTGAGGGTTGCCCGCTGGGTGGGCGG
>NW_026974923.1:255000-262500 GCF_030014295.1 Loxodonta africana | reverse complement strand
CGCGACGCGTCTATCGCGTCGCGCGTGTGTGGCGGGGGCGCCGTGTCCTCCGAAGCGCTGCGGCGCGGCCGTCCGCCCCGTCGCGCCCCTCCCTCCGTCCGCGCGGGTGGGCGTCCCGCTTCGGGGGGGGGCGGCGGGGGTTGGCCGCGGGCGGGCTTCTGTCGGGGGGGGTCCGCGGGCGTGTGCCCCTGAGGCGTACCTTCCCGTGTTTCGGCCGCGCCGTCCGTGCGAGTCGCCGTGCGTCCGGGCCCCCGTGCGCGTGCGCGAGCGGACCGTGTCCGTGGGTGCCGCGCGTCCGCGTTCCCGCGTGTTCTGCCTGCCCGCGCCTACCTCTGTGTCTCCCGGGCGTCCCGGGGTTGTGTCTGCTGCGCGCGCGCGCGCGCCCCCTCGCGTCCATCTCCGTGTTTCCGTGTGCTCCGTGGGCCCGTCCGTGTCTCCGGAGGGCACTCTGCGGTGCGGGCGCACGCGCGCGCGGGCGCGTTCCCGTCCTTCCGTCCGTCCGTCCGTCCTCCTCCTCCTCCTCCTCCTCCTCCTCCTCCTCCTCCGCCCCCCACCGCCCACACCCCCGCCGCCCCCCGCCGCCCCCACCGCCTCCGCCGCCTCCAAACCTCTTCCCCGCCTGGCGGGTGGCAGCCGGCGGCCACGTCGGACTGGATCCGGATATCGCCAGCGTGGGGCCCACGGCAAGGGCGGAGGCGGGGTGGGGTTGGGGGTGCGTGGTGGGCGGTGGGGGGGGTGGCGCCAGCGGTCCTCGGCGGCGGCGGGCCTAGCGCCGCCGGCACGTGCCCCTCCGGTTTCAGTCGGGACCGCCTCCGTGACGTCGAGGAGAGCTTCTCCACCCGTCTGTCCGAGGGCGCGGGGGTTCGGCGGACCGAGGGTGCCGTCGTCCCTCGACGACCGCCTTCGGGTCGCGCGCACACACACGCTCGGAGGCGCCCCGTCTCAACTGAAAGGAGTCGGCGGAGTAGAAACCGCGGCCCTCGAGACAGCTCCCTAACGCCGGGTGCGTGCGGCGGGGTGCTTTCTACACCCTACAGAAGGAAAACGCCTGTGGCCGGAGTTCTCGATGCCCGCCTTTCGACGCACCCTCTCGTCGCCTCGCTCCGTTTCCTAAGGCTCTCGTGACTCC
Source organism: Loxodonta africana (assembly GCF_030014295.1). Lineage (NCBI taxonomy): Eukaryota > Metazoa > Chordata > Mammalia > Proboscidea > Elephantidae > Loxodonta > Loxodonta africana. Next base: position 261,371 of record NW_026974923.1, on the reverse strand, counting down.
TCCCGTTCTATTTCAGGGAGGCGCAGCTGAAGGGCTATCCGCTCCGCCCGTCCGTGAAGTTGAGCTTTCCCCCCGAGGGTGGCCGGAAGGGGGTGGGGGGGGCGCGTGAGCCAAAGGGTCTTGAAAACGCGGCGGCGGCGGTACCGCTTTCGGCTCTCGCCGATCCCACGCAGAGGCGGGGGCGCGGGCAGGTCCGCGCGCAGGTGCCCGTGCGAAGGTGCAGGCGCGTGCAGGCGCGGGCGCGCGCGCGCGCGCCCTCGGGCAGGTACGTAGAGGCGGGCGCCCGCGCGTGCACACCCCTAGGCGTACGCACGCGCACGGACGCGCCCGTGTGGGCGCGCCCCCGCCTACGCGCGTGTACCCGCGCGGGTACGCACGGGCAGGCACGTGCGTACCGCCCGCCCGCGCACGGGCGCGTGCACGCGCCTGCGTGTCCGTATCTGCAGCCACGGGCGTGAGCGCGTGGGCGCCTACCGTCCTTCTTCTACCTAACGCCGTCACCGGGCTGGCTCGGCGTCCAGGTATGCCTGTCTCCCCCTCCCCTCCAATCCCCTCCCCCTCCCCGTCCCCCTCCCCGCCCCCCTCCCCTCCCCTCCCCTCCCCCTCCCCCTCCCGTCCCTCCCCCCTCCCCCGTCCCCCTCCCCCTCCCCTCCCCTCGTCTCCCCTCCCCTCCCCCCTCCCCCTCCCCGTCCCTCCCCCCACCGCCTCCCCTCCCGCACCCCTCCCCCTCCCCTCCCCCTCGCCTCCCCTGCCCCCATCCCCCTCCCCTCCCCCACCCCTCCCGCCCACCCCCTCCCCCTCCCCCTCCCTCTGCCTGTCTCCTTCCTTTTCTGAAACCGGGTTTTCCTCTTCGAGAGCCGTTCCGCCCCTCGGGCGAAACCAACTCGCCGCGTACCGGAGACCGAGTGCAAAGACGGAGCCCCGGCGGCGCGGCGGCGGCGGCTCGGAGCTCGGCTGCCGACCGAGATCGTCGGCGGTTCGGATCCGCCGGCTCCTCCTTGGGAAGCCCGTGGGGCGGCTCGACTCTCTCCCCTAGGGCCGCTCCGAGTCCCGAGCCGCTCGACGGCACGCGACGGCAGCGGCGCCGCAGTCAGTTCTCTATCTAAACGGAAACGACGACGATGACGAACGTCAGTCTTCACCGCCACGCCCTACTCCCCACCCGAGCACCGTTCCAACTCGGGTGTTTCTCTCCCTGTGGCGGGGGTCCCCCCCGACTGAGAAAAAATAAACCGCCCCCCGAGGACGGCCCGCGTTCGGAGCCTCTTGGTAGTAGCGCGCCTTCACGGGACGACGGCACGCGCGCCCGTCACCCGCTTCCCGGAAAGCTCCCCCCGCAGAGAGTCGCGAACTCGGGCGAAGACGGAGGAGTCCGCGTACCCGTCGCCCAAGGTTCAGCCATCGTCCGATTGGAAACCGGTGCCTTCCCGGTCCCGCCTCCCCGTCGATCGACGCCTCCCGGGGGTGGGATGGCTTCCAGCCGAACCAGCCTACCGTACCCTTCCCCTCCTACGTACCTCGGGAGGTCGGCTCGGACAGGGAGGGGCCCGTCAGATGTCCAGTCCGCCGTGAGCTTTCCACGACGACGGTCGGCCGGTCGGCCGGCCGGTCGGCCGGTCGGCCGGTCGGTCGGTCGGTCGGTCGTCCCGGAACACCCCGGTCGGGTCCGCGCGCGCGCGGCACGGGCTTCACACACCTCGCTCCTCTGGCTTCCCGGGAGACGCTCGCGGCACGGCGACGCGTGCAACGCGGGAACGGCGACGCTGCCCTCGGCCTTACCGTCCCCCCCCTCCAGCCGAATACGGCCCCGGCCCTCACCGCGGGCCGAGTTGGGGGGCTGGGGGTCGGGCCGGGGGGGGGGGATCGGCGGCGGCGGCCCTCGTCGGCAGGCGGCGCTAGCGCCGCCGGCGTGCGGCCTTACGGTTCCCGTTGCGATTCCCCTCGTGGGCGCGGAGAAAAGCCTCTCCATCCGGCCAAGGGGGCGCCCGTTCGGCGGACCGAGGGCGACGACGGGGGGCTGCCCGTCCGCCTGAGCGCGCGCGCGCTCCCGCAGGCACAGGCGCGCGCGGGCGCAGGCACAGGCGCACACGCTCAGACACGCGCTCACGCGCAGACGCGCACTCAAACCCATACAGACACGCACAGACGCACACACAGACGCACGCACAGACCCGCGCTCACGTGCGCAGGCGCCCCCACAGACGCAGGCGGGCACGCACACGGGCACGCCCGCAGACGCGCACGCGCACGCCCGCAGTCACGCGCGCACACGCAGGCACACACGCCCGGACACGCGCGCACACGCCCCCGCAAAGACGCGCCCCCGCACAGACGCGCGCGCGCACAGGCACGCACACCGGGACGCGCGCGCGAACGGACGCACGCACGCGCGCAGGCACGCGCGCACACGCACCAGGCCACCCAGAACGTTTGCCAACTCCCCGCCCACCTCAGCACCCCACCCCCCGGGCCCGAGGCGCGTGGTCCCCCACCGCCCCCACCCTCCGACCCCCCCACCGCCCCGCTCTCGGCCTCCCACCCCCCAACCCCCCTCCGGCACTCCACCCCCCACCCCCACGACTCACGCACACACGCCCGCCCGCCCGCCCGCCCGCCCGCATTCGGGAGCCGCCGGAGATCTCTCGATGCTCGAGACGCCGACTCACCCCTCTCCCTCCCCCCCCCCGCCCCGGAGACGCCACCTTCCCGAGTCCGCCCGCGCGAGCCCGGAGAGCACTCGCTCGGGCCGAGCCGCCCGAGGGCCTCTCGGCGGGCGTTCGCGGCTGGCCCGCCGCGCCTCCGCTGGACCTCACTAAGTCCGGCCTCGCTCCCGAGAGCCTCGAGGGCCTCCCTCGGTGAGATGTCTCCCCAGTCGGACCGGGGGGCCCAGAGCCGGTCCGTACCGGCTTTGGGAAGGCGTTCCCGGCCTCCCCCCCGCCCCCCGTTTGCCCGCCCGCGTCGCGGGAGGATGGAAAGCGATGAGGAAGAACGCTCTCGGTGGCGGCCGTGGTTTTCTTTTGCGACGCGGATGCCGGCAAACGCACGGCTCCCTCCCTCCCTCCCTCCCTCCCTCCCTCCCTCCCTCCCTCCCTCCCTCCCGACGCAATTTGCCCGTTCAACCCGCCTCACGCGTACCGTTGGCTCGGCGACAGGGACGACGGCGGAAAACGTCTCCCGGTCTGCCTGCTGCGCCACGCGGGCACTCAAAGAACGAGGAGGAAAACTTCGGGGACTGGCGGTCTCATCCCGTCCCGTTTGTCGCGTCCGTCCAAAGGATACGGATCGGAGAACACCTGCCCGTCCGACGCTTGGGACGTGCTCTCTTCTCCCTCCCGCCCCCGGTGGACGCTCATCCCCTCGGGCGCCCCCCCCCGTTCGGCCCTTTCGGGGGCGAGCGCGCGCGCGCGCCCCATGACGCTCCCGAGAGGTTTCCCCGGCGGCCCGGGGGAGTCTGTCCCCTCTGCCACCCTCGAGCCCCGGCCGGGGCCCAGGTGGACCCGGTTCCACCCCCCCGCCGCCCTTCGCTCCGGTCGTCGGCCGTCACCCGGCGGCCGCTTCGATACTGTCCCCCTCCGGAGCTCTGCGGCGCCGACGGGATGGGAAGCGGTCCCGGCGGGCGCGCGCTGGCCACGGCGGCCCGGGGCCTTCGCTCCGTCTCCTCGAGCCCGGCCTGGCTCCCGGCGTCCTCCCGGGGTCCTCCCTCCCTCCCTCCCTCCCTCCCTCCCTCCCTCCCTCCCTCCCTCCCTCCCTCCCTCCCAGGGCCCCCCCCGAGTGGGACACGCCGGCTGGCCGGCATGGTGCTCCAGGGCTCCAGCGGGGTAGACGGGATCTTCCTGGCTGAGGGGCGAAATGGCCCGGCTGGGCCGGACCCCCTTGGATCGGAACTTTGGGAGATGGGGCCAAGGTGGTGGAATAGGCTGACGCTTCCGCCTAGCTCTCTTGACGACAAAGACCCGGAAACACAAGCGAACGAGTATGTCTGCGACGAGCGGGGAGTCCTGACCGTCGAAGGCGGGCTTAGACGACGCACTGAGGGGCAGCGGCAGGAAGAGACCTTTCAGGGGCAGAGAGGGTTTACCGGCCCTGCCCCGCGGGGAGCCCTCAGGCACCATTCCCAGAGCGGCTGCTGCAGTGGGCTGGTACCGTCGTTCCACTGCTGTTCCGTCAGGGAGAAGCAGCCAGCCACACAGCCTGCTCACACCTCCGGAACCTGAGGAGGGCCCGGCCGGGCGGATCCCCTTGGCCCAACCGACCCCGCGCTGTGGCCGGCCCCACCGTCTTCCGACCGCCCCGCGCCGAGAAACGTGTTCGGCGGCGGCGCTGGGAGGCGGGGGAGGGGGGCGGGGGGGAGCCGGGACGGGGCCGGGCGTCCGGCCGCCCGGCGACGCGCCCTCGCCGGCCGCCGATCCGGATCCGTCCCGCTGCACTCCGCGCCGGTTGTCGGCCGCCACCTGGCGGCCGCTTTGATATCGTCTTCCCCCGGAGCTCCGGCGCCGGCGACACGCGCGGGAGGCGATGTGGCCGCGCTGGCCGAGGCGACGTTCCCGGACGCCGGCGGCGGCGTCGGCAGGATCGTCCTGGCCGAGGCGGGAAAGGGCCCGGCCGGGTGGATCCCCTTGGCCCAACCGACCCCGCGCCGTGGCCGGCCCCAACGCCTTCCGGCCGCCCCGCGCCGAGAAACGTGTTCGGCGGCGGCGCTGGGAGGCGGGGGAGGGGGGCGGGGGGGGAGCCGGGACGGGACCGGGTGTCCGGCCGCCCGGCGACGCGCCCTCGCCGGCCGCCGATCCGGATCCGTCCCGCTGTCGCCCGCGCCGGTTGTCGGCCGCCACCTGGCGGCCGCTTTGACATCGTTTTCCTCCGGAGCTCCGGCGCCGGCGACATGGGAGGCGCTGTGGCCGCGCTGGCCGAGGCGACGTCTCGGGACGCCGGCGGCGTCGGCGGGATCGTCCCGGCCACGGTGGGGCGCCGGCGCCAGAGCCACGTTCCGGAATTGGGCCCGCAGCTTCATGTGGCCGAGGCGGTGGCCGTCGCCGCCGCCGCCGCCGCCGCCGCCGCCGCCGCGCTCCCGGGTGCCGTGTTTTAGACGGCGCTGGACCGAACCGGGCCGCACCGAGACGGCGCAGGCAGAAGAACGGGACAAGGCACGCCCCGGCCGTTCGCGCGCCTTCCTTCGCGCGGCCCGGTCGTCACCGGGGCCTCCGGCGTAGGTCCGGGGTGGCCCGCGGAGGGCGCCCCGGGCCCGGGCGCGGTCCCGCGTGGGGTCCGGACCGTCGGAGAATTTTTTCAAAGTCCCGCTCCGGGGGTCCCCGGGCCGAGGTTGCCGCCCCCGGCCCGCCCCGGCCCGGCCACGGACCCGCGCGGGGCCCGGACCTTCGGAGGGGCCCCGCCGCCCGAGAATTTTTTCCAAGTCCCCCCTCCGAGGGTTCCCCGACCGGCCCGCGTTGGCCGCAGCGCAGGCGGCTGGCTCTGGGCGCCCGCGCGGCCCCGGCCAGCTCCGTCACCCCGTCCCGCGGGTCGACCAGAGGATCCCGGGAGCTCCGGGGGGGGGGGGCGGGGCGCTGGGGGCCATGGGGTCGCGCTACGGACCGATGGCCGGGCCGCAGTTCCGGGGGCTCGCCGTGGGGAGCGGGCCCCTCCCGCCGCGGGGCGTGGCTTTTCTCTCGCCCAAAACGGGCGATTTGGGCCACCAGATTGGTGCTGACACGCTCTCCTCGCTGGGTGACACCCGCTGAGCAGATGGGAAACCTGGACGGGTCCGTAGACGCCGGTCCACCGACGGCCCACGCCCTCCCCCGCTCCTCCCCGCTTGAGCCGCCCGCCTGGGGCCCGTGCGCCGGCTCTCGCGCGTCCAGATGTCCAGCCGCGGTGCCTCCCCCCGGTCTCCAGTGCCCGAGGGCGGCGTGGCACGGGCGCCGCGGGCCCTCTGACCCGCGTGCCCCTTGTCGCAGGCACCCGCGGTGGCCGCGGTGCTCGCCAGAGTGTGCCCCGCTCCCCCTCCCCCAGGCCCACGTGCCTCGCGTGTCAGGCGTTCTCCGTGTGCGGGGTCCTCGCGGCCACCTTTCCGCAGCCGGGGCGGGCGAGGCAGGAAGCGGGTCCTCTCCGGGGCTGTCCTCGCCCGCCTCCTGGCAGCCTTAGGCGGGGGGTCTTCTCCTCCTCGCTTGTGCCTGGGCTGACCCGATCGATGTGGTGCTGTCGTGCTCTCCCGGGCCGGGTCCGAGCCGCGCCAAGACGAGGGACGGACATTCGTGGCGAATGGGACCGCTCTTCTCGCTCAGCGCGCGGGCCCCTCGCTCCTCCTCCCCACCCGCCGGTGGTGCGCAGAGGGGCAGGGGCACGGAATCCGGCCCGACCTCGCTCATCTGCCCTCGTTC
>NW_026974923.1:247500-250000 GCF_030014295.1 Loxodonta africana | reverse complement strand
CGCCCTGGGCGTGGGGGGGGTAGCCCCGCGCCCGTCCTCCGGCCGACCGCCCCGGCCCCGCCGCCCCTGCGCGGCCGCCCCTTCCCTCCGGCCCCCCTCCCCGGCGTCCGCCCCCGCCCCTCGCTGACCTCCCCCGGCACCTTCGGGCCCTCGCCCGGCCTCCCCCTTCCCGCCCGCGAAACCGCGTCGTCCCGCCGTCGCCCCGGGCCCTCCGCGGCCCGGGGCCTGGGCCGCGCGGGTGCGGGGGGGGACGGTGGCCGGCCTCCGAGCGCGCGCCCGTGTGGGTCGTCGCGGGGGTGAAGGGAAGAGGAGGGCGGTGTGTGCGTGTGCGGCCGGGAGGTGGGGGGAGCCGTAGGCGGGGTGGGCGGCCGCGCGCTGCGGGCGGCGGGTCCCCGGTGGCGGCGGCGCGGGGGGGCGCGCGTGGGCCCCTACCGTCCATCCCCCGCGTCACGGGCCGGCAGCGCCGCGGTCCCGCGCGTCCCCCGCGGGCGGCCGCGGCCGGGGATCCGCGTCGGGGGCGATGGCCGCGCCCCGCCCTCGCTCGCCACCCTGTCCAGGTACCTAGCGCGTCCCGGCGCGGAGGTTTAAAGACCCTCGGGGGGTCGCCCGTCCGCCGCGGTTCGTGGCGGCGGGCCCGCGGGGAGCGGCCGTGGGGGGGGCCTGGCCCTCACCCCGTCTCTCCCCCGGCCTCCGCCCGCAGGCCGGGGGGCTCCGCGCCGCGCCCCGCTGCCGGCCGGGCGGCCGCCGGGAGGGGGAGCCCGGCGGCCGGTCGGACCGCGCGGGCCCGCGCGCGGGTGCCCCGTGTCGTTGGGGGTGGGAACCCCCGGGGCGCCTGTGGGGGCGTCCAGGCCCGCTCCTCCGGGGGCCGGGTGTGGACGGGCCCCTTGTCCGCGAATCCCTCCCGACCTTTCCCGAGTCGTGGTTCCGTCGTGTCTTCTGGCCGGCAGGAGGCGCCCCTCGGGGGATGTGTGCCGTGTCCAGGGCGGGGTCGCCTCCCTCCCTCCTCGCTGGGGGGGGGAGGGCCCCGCGAATCCAAACTCGTACGACTCTTAGCGGTGGATCACTCGGCTCGTGCGTCGATGAAGAACGCAGCTAGCTGCGAGAATTAATGTGAATTGCAGGACACATTGATCATCGACACTTCGAACGCACTTGCGGCCCCGGGTTCCTCCCGGGGCTACGCCTGTCTGAGCGTCGCTTGACGATCAATCGCCCCCCCGGGGTTTGCCGCCGGCCAGCGTCTGGCCGGCCCTCCCTCCCCCGGGGGTGCGCGGCTGGGGGCTTCCTCGCAGGGGCTGGCCGGCCGGCCCGCCGCACGCCCGCGCCCAAGCCTGGGCGGCGGGAGGCGCGCGGGCGGCGGCCGGGTTCCCTACGACCCCCTAAGGACAGACCCGGTGGTGCCCCCGTCCGCCCCCCTTCCCTCCGCGGCGGCGGAGGAGGAGGAGGGGGGCCGGGGGCCGCCGCGCCCGCGAGAGAGAAGCGAAGCGAGAGCTCGCGCCGGGGTCGTGGCTCGGGGGCCCTCCCTCGCGCCGCACGCGGCCTCGGGGTCACCCTGGCGACGGGGGGGGGGTGTGTGCTCGCCGGGGGAAGGCGGTCCCGCGCCGCGCGGCGGGGGCCGGGGAGGGGCGACGGGGAGGGGAAGCGGCGTCCGCGTCCGGGGCGCCCCCGTCGGGCCGCCGCCTGCCCCCGGCGGCGGCCGCGGGGGACGTCCCGGCCGGCCTCCGTCTCCTCCGAGCCGCTCTTCCCCACGGTCCGCCGCGCGTCCGGGGCCCGCCGGCCTCCCGGCGGCCCCTTCCACCCCCCGTGCCTTGTCGGGACGCCTCCGCCGGGCGCGTGCGGGGGGCGGGGCTCCGCCCCAGGCCACGGGTGCCCCGGCGGGCGGCCCGCGGGACGCCGCGGTGTCGCCCGCCGATGCGCGCCTCCCCCCTGGGTCGTTCCCCCCCTCCATGCCGCGCCGGCGAGGCCCGGCCCGGCGGGGGCGCCGCCGGGGCGCCACCGGGCGCGCCGGCGCCCCCTGCAGGACCCCGCGGGCCGCCGGCTCGTGCCCCTCCCTCCCCGCCCCGCTTCCCGTCCCCGTCCGCCCGCCCCCGCCCGGCCCGCGTGGCGCCGGGGCGGGGCGGCGGGCGGGCGGGCCGGGCGTGCGTGGGCGGCGCGTGCTGCCCGCGGCCCTCCGGCACGCGTCCCTCTCCGTGTCGCGCGCTCTCTTCTCTTCCGCGCGGGCCCCCTGGCGTTGACGATCGCGTGGCCGGCCTCCCGTGAGCGCGGGCGCTCGCGCGGGCGGCGGCGGCGTTGGCGAGCGAGAAGACCCTCGTCGGGCTCCCGGTAGGGGGGTGGGCGCGGGCGCGCGGCGGCGCCCGGCCGCGCCCGGTGTGTCGTCGGCCGCGGGTGCGGGGGCGCCCCGCGGCCCCTCCCCGAGCGCGCCGCCGGCGCCGTGTGCGCCGCCTTTCCCCCCCCTCCGGTCCTCCGCCCGTCGCCGTTCCGCCTCGCGCGGCGCCGCCCG
>NW_026974923.1:230000-240000 GCF_030014295.1 Loxodonta africana | reverse complement strand
TCTGCCTCTGCCTCTGCCTCTGTCTCTGCCTGTCTCTGTCTCTGCCTCTGTCTCTGTCTCTGTCTCTGTCCCTGCCTGTCTCTGTCTCTGCCTCTGCGTCTGTCTCTGCCTCTGTCTCCGCCTCTGTCTCTACCTCTGTCTCTGCTTCTGTCTCTGCCTGTCTCTGTCTCTGCCTCTGCCTCTGCCTCTGCCTCTGTCTCTTTCTCTGTCTCTGCCTGTCTCTGTCTCTGCCTCTGTCTCTGTCTCTGTCTCTGTCCCTGCCTGTCTCTGTCTCTGCCTCTGCCTCTGTCTGTCTCTGCCTGTCTCTGTCTCTGCCTCTGCGTCTGTCTCTGCCTCTGTCTCTGTCTCCGCCTCTGTCTCCACCTCTGTCTCCGCTTCTGTCTCTGCCTCTCTGCCTCTGCCTCTGCCTCTGCCTCTGCCTCTGCCTCTGCCTCTGCCTCTGCCTCTGTCTCTGCCTGTCTCTGTCTCTGCCTCTGCCTCTGTCTGTCTCTGCCTCTGCGTCTGTCTCTGTCTCTGCCTCTGTCTCTGTCTCCGCCTCTGTCTCTACCTCTGTCTCTGCCTCTGCTTCTGTCTCTGCCTGTCTCTGTCTCTGCCTCTGTCTCTGTCTCTCTCTGCCTCTGCCTCTGCGTCCGAGCGTAGCGGGCCCGCTTCGGGATACCGCGCGGGCGCGTGGCCGGCGGGCGCGCGAGTCGTGCGGTCGACCCTACGTAGTTCGGGCGCGCGCCCCCGTGTCTCGCGTGCGACGCGTCCTCCGGGGTCGCGTGCGTGCGTGCGTGCGTGCGGGCGGGCGGGCGGGCGGGCGGACGCGGGTGCGTCGCGGTCACCGTCCGTGCGCGTGCGCCGTCTCGAGCGCGTCCCACTTTGGGGGGACGGCGGGCGCGCGGGGGCGCCGCGGGCGTGTGGCCGTGCCGCGCCTTCCGCGTGGGCGTCCCCCCCGCGCGGCGCGGGAGGCGCCCGTTCGTTCGCGTCTCCCGCCCGCGGTTCCGGTGCGCCGTCTCTCCGTCCGCGCGCGTCGCCGGGCGTGCGTCCGAGCCCGCGTGCCGCCTGCCCGTGGGTGCCGCGTGTACGGGGCCGCGTCCGCGCCCGCGTCCCCGAGCGTCAAGTGCAGGCCGCGCGCGCCTAGTGGAGCGTGCCCGCCCGCTCCGTGTATCGTGTGCGCGGGGGCGACGCGCGTTCCCGCGTGTTCCGCCTGCCTGCGTCTACCTCCGCGTCTCCCGAGCGTCCCGTGCGTGCGTCTGCTGTGCGCGTGCGTCTCCGCGTTTCCGCGTGCCCCGGGCGTGCGTCCGTGTCGCCGGAGGGCGCCGCCGCCGCCGCCGCCGCTGCGTGCGCGTACGTGTCCGCGCGGGTGCGCGCGTGGCCTCTCCGGTGCGCGCGCGCGCGCGCGGCCCCGTCCGTCCGAGTGCGGCGCGCCCTCTTCGGGATGCCGCGCGGGCGCGCGGCCGGCGGGCGCGCGAGTCGCGCGGTCGGGCGTACGTACCTCGTGCCCGTGCCCCCGTCTCGCGCGCGACGCGTCTATCGCGTCGCGCGTGTGTGGCGGGGGCGCCGTGTCCTCCGAAGCGCTGCGGCGCGGCCGTCCGCCCCGTCGCGCCCCTCCCTCCGTCCGCGCGGGTGGGCGTCCCGCTTCGGGGGGGGGCGGCGGGGGTTGGCCGCGGGCGGGCTTCTGTTGGGGGGGTCCGCGGGCGTGTGCCCCTGAGGCGTACCTTCCCGTGTTTCGGCCGCGCCGTCCGTGCGAGTCGCCGTGCGTCCGGGCCCCCGTGCGCGTGCGCGAGCGGACCGTGTCCGTGGGTGCCGCGCGTCCGCGTTCCCGCGTGTTCTGCCTGCCCGCGCCTACCTCTGTGTCTCCCGGGCGTCCCGGGGTTGTGTCTGCTGCGCGCGCGCGCGCGCCCCCTCGCGTCCATCTCCGTGTTTCCGTGTGCTCCGTGGGCCCGTCCGTGTCTCCGGAGGGCACCCTGCGGTGCGGGCGCACGCGCGCGCGGGCGCGTTCCCGTCCTTCCGTCCGTCCGTCCGTCCTCCTCCTCCTCCTCCGCCCCCCACCGCCCACACCCCCGCCGCCCCCCGCCGCCCCCACCGCCTCCGCCGCCTCCAAACCTCTTCCCCGCCTGGCGGGTGGCAGCCGGCGGCCACGTCGGACTGGATCCGGATATCGCCAGCGTGGGGCCCACAGCAAGGGCGCAGGCGGGGTGGGGTTGGGGGTGCGTGGTGGGCGGTGGGGGGGGTGGCGCCAGCGGTCCTCGGCGGCGGCGGGCCTAGCGCCGCCGGCACGTGCCCCTCCGGTTTCAGTCGGGACCGCCTCCGTGACGTCGAGGAGAGCTTCTCCACCCGTCCGTCCGAGGGCGCGGGGGTTCGGCGGACCGAGGGTGCCGTCGTCCCTCGACGACCGCCTTCGGGTCGCGCGCACACACACGCTCGGAGGCGCCCCGTCTCAACTGAAAGGAGTCGGCGGAGTAGAAACCGCGGCCCTCGAGACAGCTCCCTAACGCCGGGTGCGTGCGGCGGGGTGCTTTCTACACCCTACAGAAGGAAAACGCCTGTGGCCGGAGTTCTCGACGCCCGCCTTTCGACGCACCCTCTCGTCGCCTCGCTCCGTTTCCTAAGGCTCTCGTGACTCCTCCCGTTCTATTTCAGGGAGGCGCAGCTGAAGGGCTATCCGCTCCGCCCGTCCGTGAAGTTGGGCTTTCCCCCCGAAGGTGGCCGGAAGGGGGTGGGGGGGCGCGTGAGCCAAAGGATCTTGAAAACGCGGCGGCGGCGGTACCGCTTTCGGCTCTCGCCGATCCCACGCAGAGGCGGGGGCGCGGGCAGGTCCGCGCGCAGGTGCCCGTGCGAAGGTGCAGGCGCGTGCAGGCGCGGGCGCGCGCGCGCGCGCCCTCGGGCAGGTACGTAGAGGCGGGCGCCCGCGCGTGCACACCCCTAGGCGTACGCACGGGCACGGACCGTGCGTACCGCCCGCCCGCGCACGGGCGCGTGCACGCGCCTGCGTGTCCGTATCTGCAGCCACGGGCGTGAGCGCGTGGGCGCCTACCGTCCTTCTTCTACCTAACGCCGTCACCGGGCTGGCTCGGCGTCCAGGTATGCCTGTCTCCCCCTCCCCTCCAATCCCCTCCCCCTCCCCGCCCCCCTCCCCTCCCCTCCCCTCCCCCTCCCCCTCCCGTCCCTCCCCCCTCCCCCGTCCCCCTCCCCCTCCCCTCCCCTCGTCTCCCCTCCCCTCCCCCCTCCCCCTCCCCGTCCCTCCCACCACCGCCTCCCCTCCCCCTCCCCTCCCCCTCGCCTCCCCTGCCCCCATCCCCCTCCCCTCCCCCACCCCTCCCGCCCACCCCCTCCCCCTCCCCCTCCCTCTGCCTGTCTCCTTCCTTTTCTGAAACCGGGTTTTCCTCTTCGAGAGCCGTTCCGCCCCTCGGGCGAAACCAACTCGCCGCGTACCGGAGACCGAGTGCAAAGACGGAGCCCCGGCGGCGCGGCGGCGGCGGCGGCTCGGAGCTCGGCTGCCGACCGAGATCGTCGGCGGTTCGGATCCGCCGGCTCCTCCTTGGGAAGCCCGTGGGGCGGCTCGACTCTCTCCCCTAGGGCCGCTCCGAGTCCCGAGCCGCTCGACGGCACGCGACGGCAGCGGCGCCGCAGTCAGTTCTCTATCTAAACGGAAACGACGACGATGACGAACGTCAGTCTTCACCGCCACGCCCTACTCCCCACCCGAGCACCGTTCCAACTCGGGTGTTTCTCTCCCTGTGGCGGGGGTCCCCCCCGACTGAGAAAAAATAAACCGCCCCCCGAGGACGGCCCGCGTTCGGAGCCTCTTGGTAGTAGCGCGCCTTCACGGGACGACGGCACGCGCGCCCGTCACCCGCTTCCCGGAAAGCTCCCCCCGCGGAGAGTCGCGAACTCGGGCGAAGACGGAGGAGTCCGCGTACCCGTCGCCCAAGGTTCAGCCATCGTCCGATTGGAAACCGGTGCCTTCCCGGTCCCGCCTCCCCGTCGATCGACGCCTCCCGGGGGTGGGATGGCTTCCAGCCGAACCAGCCTACCGTACCCTTCCCCTCCTACGTACCTCGGGAGGTCGGCTCGGACAGGGAGGGGCCCGTCAGATGTCCAGTCCGCCGTGAGCTTTCCACGACGACGGTCGGCCGGTCGGCCGGCCGGTCGGCCGGTCGGCCGGTCGGTCGGTCGGTCGGTCGTCCCGGAACACCCCGGTCGGGTCCGCGCGCGCGCGCGGCACGGGCTTCACACACCTCGCTCCTCTGGCTTCCCGGGAGACGCTCGCGGCACGGCGACGCGTGCAACGCGGGAACGGCGACGCTGCCCTCGGCCTTACCGTCCCCCCCCTCCAGCCGAATACGGCCCCGGCCCTCACCGCGGGCCGAGTTGGGGGGCTGGGGGTCGGGCCGGGGGGGGGGATCGGCGGCGGCGGCCCTCGTCGGCAGGCGGCGCTAGCGCCGCCGGCGTGCGGCCTTACGGTTCCCGTTGCGATTCCCCTCGTGGGCGCGGAGAAAAGCCTCTCCATCCGGCCAAGGGGGCGCCCGTTCGGCGGACCGAGGGCGACGACGGGGGGCTGCCCGTCCGCCTGAGCGCGCGCCCGCTCCCGCAGGCACAGGCGCGCGCGGGCGCAGGCACAGGCGCACACGCTCAGACACGCGCTCACGCGCAGACGCGCACTCAAACCCATACAGACACGCACAGACGCACACACAGACGCACGCACAGACCCGCGCTCACGTGCGCAGGCGCCCCCACAGACGCAGGCGGGCACGCACACGGGCACGCCCGCAGACGCGCACGCGCACGCACGCAGTCACGCGCGCACACGCAGGCACACACGCCCGGACACGCGCGCACACGCCCCCGCAAAGACGCGCCCCCGCACAGACGCGCGCGCGCGCGAACGGACGCACGCACGCGCGCAGGCACGCGCGCACACGCACCAGGCCACCCGGAACGTTTGCCAACTCCCCGCCCACCTCAGCACCCCACCCCCCGGGCCCGAGGCGCGTGGTCCCCCACCGCCCCCACCCTCCGACCCCCCCACCGCCCCGCTCTCGGCCTCCCACCCCCCAACCCCCCTCCGGCACTCCACCCCCCACCCCCACGACTCACGCACACACGCCCGCCCGCCCGCCCGCATTCGGGAGCCGCCGGAGATCTCTCGATGCTCGAGACGCCGACTCACCCCTCTCCCTCCCCCCCCCCCGCCCCGGAGACGCCACCTTCCCGAGTCCGCCCGCGCGAGCCCGGAGAGCACTCGCTCGGGCCGAGCCGCCCGAGGGCCTCTGGGCGGGCGTTCGCGGCTGGCCCGCCGCGCCTCCGCTGGACCTCACTAAGTCCGGCCTCGCTCCCGAGAGCCTCGAGGGCCTCCCTCGGTGAGATGTCTCCCCAGTCGGACCGGGGGGCCCAGAGCCGGTCCGTACCGGCTCTGGGAAGGCGTTCCCGGCCTCCCCCCCGCCCCCCGTTTGCCCGCCCGCGTCGCGGGAGGATGGAAAGCGATGAGGAAGAACGCTCTCGGTGGCGGCCGTGGTTTTCTTTTGCGACGCGGATGCCGGCAAACGCACGGCTCCCTCCCTCCCTCCCTCCCTCCCTCCCTCCCTCCCTCCCTCCCTCCCGACGCAATTTGCCCGTTCAACCCGCCTCACGCGTACCGTTGGCTCGGCGACAGGGACGACGGCGGAAAACGTCTCCCGGTCTGCCTGCTGCGCCACGCGGGCACTCAAAGAACGAGGAGGAAAACTTCGGGGACTGGCGGTCTCATCCCGTCCCGTTTGTCGCGTCCGTCCAAAGGATACGGATCGGAGAACACCTGCCCGTCCGACGCTTGGGACGTGCTCTCTTCTCCCTCCCGCCCCCGGTGGACGCTCATCCCCTCGGGCGCCCCCCCCCGTTCGGCCCTTTCGGGGGCGAGCGCGCGCGCGCGCCCCATGACGCTCCCGAGAGGTTTCCCCGGCGGCCCGGGGGAGTCTGTCCCCTCTGCCACCCTCGAGCCCCGGCCGGGGCCCAGGTGGACCCGGTTCCACCCCCCCGCCGCCCTTCGCTCCGGTCGTCGGCCGTCACCCGGCGGCCGCTTCGATACCGTCCCCCTCCGGAGCTCTGCGGCGCCGACGGGATGGGAAGCGGTCCCGGCGGGCGCGCGCTGGCCACGGCGGCCCGGGGCCTTCGCTCCGTCTCCTCGAGCCCGGCCTGGCTCCCGGCGTCCTCCCGGGGTCCTCCCGGGGTCCTCCCTCCCTCCCTCCCTCCCTCCCTCCCTCCCTCCCTCCCTCCCTCCCTCCCAGGGCCCCCCCCCGAGTGGGACACGCCGGCTGGCCGGCATGGTGCTCCAGGGCTCCAGCGGGGTAGACGGGATCTTCCTGGCTGAGGGGCGAAATGGCCCGGCTGGGCCGGACCCCCTTGGATCGGAACTTTGGGAGATGGGGCCAAGGTGGTGGAATAGGCTGACGCTTCCGCCTAGCTCTCTTGACGACAAAGACCCGGAAACACAAGCGAACGAGTATGTCTGCGACGAGCGGCGAGTCCTGACCGTCGAAGGCGGGCTTAGACGACGCACTGAGGGGCAGCGGCAGGAAGAGACCTTTCAGGGGCAGAGAGGGTTTACCGGCCCTGCCCCGCGGGGAGCCCTCAGGCACCATTCCCAGAGCGGCTGCTGCAGTGGGCTGGTACCGTCGTTCCACTGCTGTTCCGTCAGGGAGAAGCAGCCAGCCACACAGCCTGCTCACACCTCCGGAACCTGAGGAGGGCCCGGCCGGGCGGATCCCCTTGGCCCAACCGACCCCGCGCTGTGGCCGGCCCCACCGTCTTCCGGCCGCCCCGCGCCGAGAAACGTGTTCGGCGGCGGCGCTGGGAGGCGGGGGAGGGGGGCGGGGGGGGAGCCGGGACGGGGCCGGGCGTCCGGCCGCCCGGCGACGCGCCCTCGCCGGCCGCCGATCCGGATCCGTCCCGCTGCACTCCGCGCCGGTTGTCGGCCGCCACCTGGCGGCCGCTTTGATATCGTCTTCCCCCGGAGCTCCGGCGCCGGCGACACGCGCGGGAGGCGATGTGGCCGCGCTGGCCGAGGCGACGTTCCCGGACGCCGGCGGCGGCGTCGGCAGGATCGTCCTGGCCGAGGCGGGAAAGGGCCCGGCCGGGTGGATCCCCTTGGCCCAACCGACCCCGCGCCGTGGCCGGCCCCAACGCCTTCCGGCCGCCCCGCGCCGAGAAACGTGTTCGGCGGCGGCGCTGGGAGGCGGGGGAGGGGGGCGGGGGGGGAGCCGGGACGGGACCGGGTGTCCGGCCGCCCGGCGACGCGCCCTCGCCGGCCGCCGATCCGGATCCGTCCCGCTGTCGCCCGCGCCGGTTGTCGGCCGCCACCTGGCGGCCGCTTTGACATCGTTTTCCTCCGGAGCTCCGGCGCCGGCGACATGGGAGGCGCTGTGGCCGCGCTGGCCGAGGCGACGTCTCGGGACGCCGGCGGCGTCGGCGGGATCGTCCCGGCCACGGTGGGGCGCCGGCGCCAGAGCCACGTTCCGGAATTGGGCCCGCAGCTTCATGTGGCCGAGGCGGTGGCCGTCGCCGCCGCCGCCGCCGCCGCCGCCGCCGCCGCGCTCCCGGGTGCCGTGTTTTAGACGGCGCTGGACCGAACCGGGCCGCACCGAGACGGCGCAGGCAGAAGAACGGGACAAGGCACGCCCCGGCCGTTCGCGCGCCTTCCTTCGCGCGGCCCGGTCGTCACCGGGGCCTCCGGCGTAGGTCCGGGGTGGCCCGCGGAGGGCGCCCCGGGCCCGGGCGCGGTCCCGCGTGGGGTCCGGACCGTCGGAGAATTTTTTCAAAGTCCCGCTCCGGGGGTCCCCGGGCCGAGGTTGCCGCCCCCGGCCCGCCCCGGCCCGGCCACGGACCCGCGCGGCCCGGACCTTCGGAGGGGCCCCGCCGCCCGAGAATTTTTTCCAAGTCCCCCCTCCGAGGGTTCCCCGACCGGCCCGCGTTGGCCGCAGCGCAGGCGGCTGGCTCTGGGCGCCCGCGCGGCCCCGGCCAGCTCCGTCACCCCGTCCCGCGGGTCGACCAGAGGATCCCGGGAGCTCCGGGGGGGGGCGGGGCGCTGGGGGCCATGGGGTCGCGCTACGGACCGATGGCCGGGCCGCAGTTCCGGGGGCTCGCCGTGGGGAGCGGGCCCCTCCCGCCGCGGGGCGTGGCTTTTCTCTCGCCCAAAACGGGCGATTTGGGCCACCAGATTGGTGCTGACACGCTCTCCTCGCCGGGTGACTCCCGCTGAGCAGATGGGAAACCTGGACGGGTCCGTAGACGCCGGTCCACCGACGGCCCACGCCCTCCCCCGCTCCTCCCCGCTTGAGCCGCCCGCCTGGGGCCCGTGCGCCGGCTCTCGCGCGTCCAGATGTCCAGCCGCGGTGCCTCCCCCCGGTCTCCAGTGCCCGAGGGCGGCGTGGCACGGGCGCCGCGGGCCCTCTGACCCGCGTGCCCCTTGTCGCAGGCACCCGCGGTGGCCGCGGTGCTCGCCAGAGTGTGCCCCGCTCCCCCCCTCCCCCAGGCCCACGTGCCTCGCGTGTCAGGCGTTCTCCGTGTGCGGGGTCCTCGCGGCCACCTTTCCGCAGCCGGGGCGGGCGAGGCAGAAAGCGGGTCCTCTCCGGGGCTGTCCTCGCCCGCCTCCTGGCAGCCCTGGCGGGGGGGTCTTCTCCTCCTCGCTTGTGCCTGGGCTGACCCGATCGATGTGGTGTTGTCGTGCTCTCCCGGGCCGGGTCCGAGCCGCGCCAAGACGAGGGACGGACATTCGTGGCGAATGGGACCGCTCTTCTCGCTCAGCGCGCGGGCCCCTCGCTCCTCCTCCCCGCCCGCCGGTGGTGCGCAGAGGGGCAGGGGCACGGAATCCGGCCCGACCTCGCTCATCTGCCCTCGTTCGCGGCCTCGCGGCCAGCGTCGGCGGTGGCGGGGTCCTGAGACCGAGCAGGACAGCCTCTGCTCGTGGCCCTGGTGTTCTGCCTCGCGTCGGGCCCTCCCCCGCCCCCCGCGGCGGGGGGGCTCTCTGGTCAGGCGCACCCGCGCGCCCCACCCAGGTGGTGCCGGTGCGCCTCGAGTGGCCCTTTGGCGGTGCCCCTGGAACGCTCCAGGCCGTCCCTCAGGTGCCTGAGGCCGGGTGGCGGTGCCGTTTCCCCGTTCCCAGCCCACCCTTCCGGTCACCGCTCACGCGTGTGGGCGTGCGCCCCTCGAGCCGAGAGAAATAAAAAACAGGAGTGCGGCCGAGAGGGAGAGAAAGGATGTGGAGGAAAAAAAAAAAAAAAAAAAAGAAGGGGGGTCGAGCGGGGTAAGACCTTTAGAGCACGCACGCCTCGCGGGAGGGTGCCGTGCCTGATCCCGAGAAGGCGGGGGTGAGAGAGGGGTGCGCGCGTGCGTGCCCGCCCCGGTGCCTGCCGAGACCCGCGTGAGGCAAGCGAGAGCGGAAGGAGGAGGGCCCGCGTGTTGCTTCCGCCGGTGCCGAGGGAAGTCGCCCTTGCGAGGTGGGGGCCCAGGCTGCGTAGCCGCGGCTGGGCCCCGGCGGTCCGTTGTTAGGCTCTGTCGTACCTCCTCCCCCCCGCGGGCCGCCCTAGAGCGCGGACCCCTCTACAGAGGGAGACCGGGGGGTGTGTTGGGCTTTTAGGTGCCCAGGCAAGCCTCGGGTGTGCGCGGCGCGTACCCGCGAGGCCCCGCGCGCTCGCCGGAGCCTGGCTCCGGTGAGGCGGGATGAGGCGGAGAAGCTTTAAAAGAGAAACGGAAAAAAAAAAAAACGGACGACTCAAAAGGCGTGACTTTCCGAGGCCCTCGGTCGCCGCTGCGGTGCCCCGCCCGTTCCCTCCTCGCCCGAGTGGAGGGTGGACGCAGCACGGAGCCGGGAGCACGCGCCGTCCCCGGGTGAGGCAGAGCCGCCGTGAGCACGAGGCGGCAGGCTCCGTTCCCGGCCGCAGAGGCCCACTGTGCCTTAACCCCCCCGCTGGTGCTTACCAATACCGCAGGCCCCCCCCGCCCATCCCCGGGGCGCCCTCGGGCGCCTGGCGGGGGCACA
>NW_026974923.1:205000-217500 GCF_030014295.1 Loxodonta africana | reverse complement strand
CTGTCCCTGCCTGTCTCTGTCTCTGCCTCTGCCTCTGTCTGTCTCTGCCTGTCTCTGTCTCTGCCTCTGCCTCTGCCTCTGCCTCTGTCTCTGTCTCTGTCTCTGTCTCTGTCTCTGCCTGTCTCTGTCTCTGCCTCTGCCTCTGTCTCTGTCCCTGCCTGTCTCTGTCTCTGCCTCTGCCTCTGTCTGTCTCTGCCTGTCTCTGTCTCTGCCTCTGTCTCTGTCTCTGTCCCTGCCTGTCTCTGTCTCTGCCTCTGCCTCTGTCTGTCTCTGCCTGTCTCTGTCTCTGTCTCTGTCTCTGCCTCTGCGTCTGTCTCTGCCTCTGTCTCTGTCTCCGCCTCTGTCTCTACCTCTGTCTCTGCTTCTGTCTCTGCCTGTCTCTGTCTCTGCCTCTGCCTCTGCCTCTGCCTCTGTCTCTGTCTCTGTCTCTGCCTGTCTCTGTCTCTGCCTCTGTCTCTGTCTCTGTCCCTGCCTGTCTCTGTCTCTGCCTCTGCCTCTGTCTGTCTCTGCCTGTCTCTGTCTCTGCCTCTGCGTCTGTCTCTGCCTCTGTCTCTGTCTCCGCCTCTGTCTCCACCTCCGTCTCTGCTTCTGTCTCTGCCTCTCTGCCTCTGCCTCTGCCTCTGCCTCTGTCTCTGCCTCTGTCTCTGTCTCTGTCTCTGTCCCTGCCTGTCTCTGTCTCTGCCTCTGCGTCTGTCTCTGCCTCTGTCTCTGTCTCCGCCTCTGTCTCTACCTCTGTCTCTGCTTCTGTCTCTGCCTGTCTCTGTCTCTGCCTCTGCCTCTGCCTCTGCCTCTGTCTCTTTCTCTGTCTCTGCCTGTCTCTGTCTCTGCCTCTGTCTCTGTCTCTGTCTCTGTCCCTGCCTGTCTCTGTCTCTGCCTCTGCCTCTGTCTGTCTCTGCCTGTCTCTGTCTCTGCCTCTGCGTCTGTCTCTGCCTCTGTCTCTGTCTCCGCCTCTGTCTCCACCTCTGTCTCCGCTTCTGTCTCTGCCTCTCTGCCTCTGCCTCTGCCTCTGCCTCTGCCTCTGCCTCTGTCTCTGCCTGTCTCTGTCTCTGCCTCTGCCTCTGTCTCTGTCCCTGCCTGTCTCTGTCTCTGCCTCTGCCTCTGTCTCTGTCCCTGCCTGTCTCTGTCTCTGCCTCTGCCTCTGTCTGTCTCTGCCTGTCTCTGTCTCTGCCTCTGTCTCTGTCTCTGTCCCTGCCTGTCTCTGTCTCTGCCTCTGCCTCTGTCTGTCTCTGCCTGTCTCTGTCTCTGCCTCTGCGTCTGTCTCTGCCTCTGTCTCTGTCTCCGCCTCTGTCTCCACCTCCGTCTCTGCTTCTGTCTCTGCCTCTCTGCCTCTGCCTCTGCCTCTGCCTCTGTCTCTGCCTGTCTCTGTCTCTGCCTCTGTCTCTGTCTCTGTCTCTGTCCCTGCCTGTCTCTGTCTCTGCCTCTGCGTCTGTCTCTGCCTCTGTCTCCGCCTCTGTCTCTACCTCTGTCTCTGCTTCTGTCTCTGCCTGTCTCTGTCTCTGCCTCTGCCTCTGCCTCTGCCTCTGTCTCTTTCTCTGTCTCTGCCTGTCTCTGTCTCTGCCTCTGTCTCTGTCTCTGTCTCTGTCCCTGCCTGTCTCTGTCTCTGCCTCTGCCTCTGTCTGTCTCTGCCTGTCTCTGTCTCTGCCTCTGCGTCTGTCTCTGCCTCTGTCTCTGTCTCCGCCTCTGTCTCCACCTCTGTCTCCGCTTCTGTCTCTGCCTCTCTGCCTCTGCCTCTGCCTCTGCCTCTGCCTCTGCCTCTGCCTCTGCCTCTGCCTCTGTCTCTGCCTGTCTCTGTCTCTGCCTCTGCCTCTGTCTGTCTCTGCCTCTGCGTCTGTCTCTGTCTCTGCCTCTGTCTCTGTCTCCGCCTCTGTCTCTACCTCTGTCTCTGCCTCTGCTTCTGTCTCTGCCTGTCTCTGTCTCTGCCTCTGTCTCTGTCTCTCTCTGCCTCTGCCTCTGCGTCCGAGCGTAGCGGGCCCGCTTCGGGATACCGCGCGGGCGCGTGGCCGGCGGGCGCGCGAGTCGTGCGGTCGACCCTACGTAGTTCGGGCGCGCGCCCCCGTGTCTCGCGTGCGACGCGTCCTCCGGGGTCGCGTGCGTGCGTGCGTGCGTGCGGGCGGGCGGGCGGGCGGGCGGACGCGGGTGCGTCGCGGTCACCGTCCGTGCGCGTGCGCCGTCTCGAGCGCGTCCCACTTTGGGGGGACGGCGGGCGCGCGGGGGCGCCGCGGGCGTGTGGCCGTGCCGCGCCTTCCGCGTGGGCGTCCCCCCCGCGCGGCGCGGGAGGCGCCCGTTCGTTCGCGTCTCCCGCCCGCGGTTCCGGTGCGCCGTCTCTCCGTCCGCGCGCGTCGCCGGGCGTGCGTCCGAGCCCGCGTGCCGCCTGCCCGTGGGTGCCGCGTGTACGGGGCCGCGTCCGCGCCCGCGTCCCCGAGCGTCAAGTGCAGGCCGCGCGCGCCTAGTGGAGCGTGCCCGCCCGCTCCGTGTATCGTGTGCGCGGGGGCGACGCGCGTTCCCGCGTGTTCCGCCTGCCTGCGTCTACCTCCGCGTCTCCCGAGCGTCCCGTGCGTGCGTCTGCTGTGCGCGTGCGTCTCCGCGTTTCCGCGTGCCCCGGGCGTGCGTCCGTGTCGCCGGAGGGCGCCGCCGCCGCCGCCGCCGCTGCGTGCGCGTACGTGTCCGCGCGGGTGCGCGCGTGGCCTCTCCGGTGCGCGCGCGCGCGCGCGGCCCCGTCCGTCCGAGTGCGGCGCGCCCTCTTCGGGATGCCGCGCGGGCGCGCGGCCGGCGGGCGCGCGAGTCGCGCGGTCGGGCGTACGTACCTCGTGCCCGTGCCCCCGTCTCGCGCGCGACGCGTCTATCGCGTCGCGCGTGTGTGGCGGGGGCGCCGTGTCCTCCGAAGCGCTGTGGCGCGGCCGTCCGCCCCGTCGCGCCCCTCCCTCCGTCCGCGCGGGTGGGCGTCCCGCTTCGGGGGGGGGCGGCGGGGGTTGGCCGCGGGCGGGCTTCTGTTGGGGGGGTCCGCGGGCGTGTGCCCCTGAGGCGTACCTTCCCGTGTTTCGGCCGCGCCGTCCGTGCGAGTCGCCGTGCGTCCGGGCCCCCGTGCGCGTGCGCGAGCGGACCGTGTCCGTGGGTGCCGCGCGTCCGCGTTCCCGCGTGTTCTGCCTGCCCGCGCCTACCTCTGTGTCTCCCGGGCGTCCCGGGGTTGTGTCTGCTGCGCGCGCGCGCGCGCCCCCTCGCGTCCATCTCCGTGTTTCCGTGTGCTCCGTGGGCCCGTCCGTGTCTCCGGAGGGCACCCTGCGGTGCGGGCGCACGCGCGCGCGGGCGCGTTCCCGTCCTTCCGTCCGTCCGTCCGTCCTCCTCCTCCTCCTCCGCCCCCCACCGCCCACACCCCCGCCGCCCCCCGCCGCCCCCACCGCCTCCGCCGCCTCCAAACCTCTTCCCCGCCTGGCGGGTGGCAGCCGGCGGCCACGTCGGACTGGATCCGGATATCGCCAGCGTGGGGCCCACAGCAAGGGCGCAGGCGGGGTGGGGTTGGGGGTGCGTGGTGGGCGGTGGGGGGGGTGGCGCCAGCGGTCCTCGGCGGCGGCGGGCCTAGCGCCGCCGGCACGTGCCCCTCCGGTTTCAGTCGGGACCGCCTCCGTGACGTCGAGGAGAGCTTCTCCACCCGTCCGTCCGAGGGCGCGGGGGTTCGGCGGACCGAGGGTGCCGTCGTCCCTCGACGACCGCCTTCGGGTCGCGCGCACACACACGCTCGGAGGCGCCCCGTCTCAACTGAAAGGAGTCGGCGGAGTAGAAACCGCGGCCCTCGAGACAGCTCCCTAACGCCGGGTGCGTGCGGCGGGGTGCTTTCTACACCCTACAGAAGGAAAACGCCTGTGGCCGGAGTTCTCGACGCCCGCCTTTCGACGCACCCTCTCGTCGCCTCGCTCCGTTTCCTAAGGCTCTCGTGACTCCTCCCGTTCTATTTCAGGGAGGCGCAGCTGAAGGGCTATCCGCTCCGCCCGTCCGTGAAGTTGGGCTTTCCCCCCGAAGGTGGCCGGAAGGGGGTGGGGGGGCGCGTGAGCCAAAGGATCTTGAAAACGCGGCGGCGGCGGTACCGCTTTCGGCTCTCGCCGATCCCACGCAGAGGCGGGGGCGCGGGCAGGTCCGCGCGCAGGTGCCCGTGCGAAGGTGCAGGCGCGTGCAGGCGCGGGCGCGCGCGCGCGCGCCCTCGGGCAGGTACGTAGAGGCGGGCGCCCGCGCGTGCACACCCCTAGGCGTACGCACGGGCACGGACCGTGCGTACCGCCCGCCCGCGCACGGGCGCGTGCACGCGCCTGCGTGTCCGTATCTGCAGCCACGGGCGTGAGCGCGTGGGCGCCTACCGTCCTTCTTCTACCTAACGCCGTCACCGGGCTGGCTCGGCGTCCAGGTATGCCTGTCTCCCCCTCCCCTCCAATCCCCTCCCCCTCCCCGCCCCCCTCCCCTCCCCTCCCCTCCCCCTCCCCCTCCCGTCCCTCCCCCCTCCCCCGTCCCCCTCCCCCTCCCCTCCCCTCGTCTCCCCTCCCCTCCCCCCTCCCCCTCCCCGTCCCTCCCACCACCGCCTCCCCTCCCCCTCCCCTCCCCCTCGCCTCCCCTGCCCCCATCCCCCTCCCCTCCCCCACCCCTCCCGCCCACCCCCTCCCCCTCCCCCTCCCTCTGCCTGTCTCCTTCCTTTTCTGAAACCGGGTTTTCCTCTTCGAGAGCCGTTCCGCCCCTCGGGCGAAACCAACTCGCCGCGTACCGGAGACCGAGTGCAAAGACGGAGCCCCGGCGGCGCGGCGGCGGCGGCGGCTCGGAGCTCGGCTGCCGACCGAGATCGTCGGCGGTTCGGATCCGCCGGCTCCTCCTTGGGAAGCCCGTGGGGCGGCTCGACTCTCTCCCCTAGGGCCGCTCCGAGTCCCGAGCCGCTCGACGGCACGCGACGGCAGCGGCGCCGCAGTCAGTTCTCTATCTAAACGGAAACGACGACGATGACGAACGTCAGTCTTCACCGCCACGCCCTACTCCCCACCCGAGCACCGTTCCAACTCGGGTGTTTCTCTCCCTGTGGCGGGGGTCCCCCCCGACTGAGAAAAAATAAACCGCCCCCCGAGGACGGCCCGCGTTCGGAGCCTCTTGGTAGTAGCGCGCCTTCACGGGACGACGGCACGCGCGCCCGTCACCCGCTTCCCGGAAAGCTCCCCCCGCGGAGAGTCGCGAACTCGGGCGAAGACGGAGGAGTCCGCGTACCCGTCGCCCAAGGTTCAGCCATCGTCCGATTGGAAACCGGTGCCTTCCCGGTCCCGCCTCCCCGTCGATCGACGCCTCCCGGGGGTGGGATGGCTTCCAGCCGAACCAGCCTACCGTACCCTTCCCCTCCTACGTACCTCGGGAGGTCGGCTCGGACAGGGAGGGGCCCGTCAGATGTCCAGTCCGCCGTGAGCTTTCCACGACGACGGTCGGCCGGTCGGCCGGCCGGTCGGCCGGTCGGCCGGTCGGTCGGTCGGTCGGTCGTCCCGGAACACCCCGGTCGGGTCCGCGCGCGCGCGCGGCACGGGCTTCACACACCTCGCTCCTCTGGCTTCCCGGGAGACGCTCGCGGCACGGCGACGCGTGCAACGCGGGAACGGCGACGCTGCCCTCGGCCTTACCGTCCCCCCCCTCCAGCCGAATACGGCCCCGGCCCTCACCGCGGGCCGAGTTGGGGGGCTGGGGGTCGGGCCGGGGGGGGGGATCGGCGGCGGCGGCCCTCGTCGGCAGGCGGCGCTAGCGCCGCCGGCGTGCGGCCTTACGGTTCCCGTTGCGATTCCCCTCGTGGGCGCGGAGAAAAGCCTCTCCATCCGGCCAAGGGGGCGCCCGTTCGGCGGACCGAGGGCGACGACGGGGGGCTGCCCGTCCGCCTGAGCGCGCGCCCGCTCCCGCAGGCACAGGCGCGCGCGGGCGCAGGCACAGGCGCACACGCTCAGACACGCGCTCACGCGCAGACGCGCACTCAAACCCATACAGACACGCACAGACGCACACACAGACGCACGCACAGACCCGCGCTCACGTGCGCAGGCGCCCCCACAGACGCAGGCGGGCACGCACACGGGCACGCCCGCAGACGCGCACGCGCACGCACGCAGTCACGCGCGCACACGCAGGCACACACGCCCGGACACGCGCGCACACGCCCCCGCAAAGACGCGCCCCCGCACAGACGCGCGCGCGCGCGAACGGACGCACGCACGCGCGCAGGCACGCGCGCACACGCACCAGGCCACCCGGAACGTTTGCCAACTCCCCGCCCACCTCAGCACCCCACCCCCCGGGCCCGAGGCGCGTGGTCCCCCACCGCCCCCACCCTCCGACCCCCCCACCGCCCCGCTCTCGGCCTCCCACCCCCCAACCCCCCTCCGGCACTCCACCCCCCACCCCCACGACTCACGCACACACGCCCGCCCGCCCGCCCGCATTCGGGAGCCGCCGGAGATCTCTCGATGCTCGAGACGCCGACTCACCCCTCTCCCTCCCCCCCCCCCGCCCCGGAGACGCCACCTTCCCGAGTCCGCCCGCGCGAGCCCGGAGAGCACTCGCTCGGGCCGAGCCGCCCGAGGGCCTCTGGGCGGGCGTTCGCGGCTGGCCCGCCGCGCCTCCGCTGGACCTCACTAAGTCCGGCCTCGCTCCCGAGAGCCTCGAGGGCCTCCCTCGGTGAGATGTCTCCCCAGTCGGACCGGGGGGCCCAGAGCCGGTCCGTACCGGCTCTGGGAAGGCGTTCCCGGCCTCCCCCCCGCCCCCCGTTTGCCCGCCCGCGTCGCGGGAGGATGGAAAGCGATGAGGAAGAACGCTCTCGGTGGCGGCCGTGGTTTTCTTTTGCGACGCGGATGCCGGCAAACGCACGGCTCCCTCCCTCCCTCCCTCCCTCCCTCCCTCCCTCCCTCCCTCCCTCCCGACGCAATTTGCCCGTTCAACCCGCCTCACGCGTACCGTTGGCTCGGCGACAGGGACGACGGCGGAAAACGTCTCCCGGTCTGCCTGCTGCGCCACGCGGGCACTCAAAGAACGAGGAGGAAAACTTCGGGGACTGGCGGTCTCATCCCGTCCCGTTTGTCGCGTCCGTCCAAAGGATACGGATCGGAGAACACCTGCCCGTCCGACGCTTGGGACGTGCTCTCTTCTCCCTCCCGCCCCCGGTGGACGCTCATCCCCTCGGGCGCCCCCCCCCGTTCGGCCCTTTCGGGGGCGAGCGCGCGCGCGCGCCCCATGACGCTCCCGAGAGGTTTCCCCGGCGGCCCGGGGGAGTCTGTCCCCTCTGCCACCCTCGAGCCCCGGCCGGGGCCCAGGTGGACCCGGTTCCACCCCCCCGCCGCCCTTCGCTCCGGTCGTCGGCCGTCACCCGGCGGCCGCTTCGATACCGTCCCCCTCCGGAGCTCTGCGGCGCCGACGGGATGGGAAGCGGTCCCGGCGGGCGCGCGCTGGCCACGGCGGCCCGGGGCCTTCGCTCCGTCTCCTCGAGCCCGGCCTGGCTCCCGGCGTCCTCCCGGGGTCCTCCCGGGGTCCTCCCTCCCTCCCTCCCTCCCTCCCTCCCTCCCTCCCTCCCTCCCTCCCTCCCAGGGCCCCCCCCCGAGTGGGACACGCCGGCTGGCCGGCATGGTGCTCCAGGGCTCCAGCGGGGTAGACGGGATCTTCCTGGCTGAGGGGCGAAATGGCCCGGCTGGGCCGGACCCCCTTGGATCGGAACTTTGGGAGATGGGGCCAAGGTGGTGGAATAGGCTGACGCTTCCGCCTAGCTCTCTTGACGACAAAGACCCGGAAACACAAGCGAACGAGTATGTCTGCGACGAGCGGCGAGTCCTGACCGTCGAAGGCGGGCTTAGACGACGCACTGAGGGGCAGCGGCAGGAAGAGACCTTTCAGGGGCAGAGAGGGTTTACCGGCCCTGCCCCGCGGGGAGCCCTCAGGCACCATTCCCAGAGCGGCTGCTGCAGTGGGCTGGTACCGTCGTTCCACTGCTGTTCCGTCAGGGAGAAGCAGCCAGCCACACAGCCTGCTCACACCTCCGGAACCTGAGGAGGGCCCGGCCGGGCGGATCCCCTTGGCCCAACCGACCCCGCGCTGTGGCCGGCCCCACCGTCTTCCGGCCGCCCCGCGCCGAGAAACGTGTTCGGCGGCGGCGCTGGGAGGCGGGGGAGGGGGGCGGGGGGGGAGCCGGGACGGGGCCGGGCGTCCGGCCGCCCGGCGACGCGCCCTCGCCGGCCGCCGATCCGGATCCGTCCCGCTGCACTCCGCGCCGGTTGTCGGCCGCCACCTGGCGGCCGCTTTGATATCGTCTTCCCCCGGAGCTCCGGCGCCGGCGACACGCGCGGGAGGCGATGTGGCCGCGCTGGCCGAGGCGACGTTCCCGGACGCCGGCGGCGGCGTCGGCAGGATCGTCCTGGCCGAGGCGGGAAAGGGCCCGGCCGGGTGGATCCCCTTGGCCCAACCGACCCCGCGCCGTGGCCGGCCCCAACGCCTTCCGGCCGCCCCGCGCCGAGAAACGTGTTCGGCGGCGGCGCTGGGAGGCGGGGGAGGGGGGCGGGGGGGGAGCCGGGACGGGACCGGGTGTCCGGCCGCCCGGCGACGCGCCCTCGCCGGCCGCCGATCCGGATCCGTCCCGCTGTCGCCCGCGCCGGTTGTCGGCCGCCACCTGGCGGCCGCTTTGACATCGTTTTCCTCCGGAGCTCCGGCGCCGGCGACATGGGAGGCGCTGTGGCCGCGCTGGCCGAGGCGACGTCTCGGGACGCCGGCGGCGTCGGCGGGATCGTCCCGGCCACGGTGGGGCGCCGGCGCCAGAGCCACGTTCCGGAATTGGGCCCGCAGCTTCATGTGGCCGAGGCGGTGGCCGTCGCCGCCGCCGCCGCCGCCGCCGCCGCCGCCGCGCTCCCGGGTGCCGTGTTTTAGACGGCGCTGGACCGAACCGGGCCGCACCGAGACGGCGCAGGCAGAAGAACGGGACAAGGCACGCCCCGGCCGTTCGCGCGCCTTCCTTCGCGCGGCCCGGTCGTCACCGGGGCCTCCGGCGTAGGTCCGGGGTGGCCCGCGGAGGGCGCCCCGGGCCCGGGCGCGGTCCCGCGTGGGGTCCGGACCGTCGGAGAATTTTTTCAAAGTCCCGCTCCGGGGGTCCCCGGGCCGAGGTTGCCGCCCCCGGCCCGCCCCGGCCCGGCCACGGACCCGCGCGGGGCCCGGACCTTCGGAGGGGCCCCGCCGCCCGAGAATTTTTTCCAAGTCCCCCCTCCGAGGGTTCCCCGACCGGCCCGCGTTGGCCGCAGCGCAGGCGGCTGGCTCTGGGCGCCCGCGCGGCCCCGGCCAGCTCCGTCACCCCGTCCCGCGGGTCGACCAGAGGATCCCGGGAGCTCCGGGGGGGGGCGGGGCGCTGGGGGCCATGGGGTCGCGCTACGGACCGATGGCCGGGCCGCAGTTCCGGGGGCTCGCCGTGGGGAGCGGGCCCCTCCCGCCGCGGGGCGTGGCTTTTCTCTCGCCCAAAACGGGCGATTTGGGCCACCAGATTGGTGCTGACACGCTCTCCTCGCCGGGTGACTCCCGCTGAGCAGATGGGAAACCTGGACGGGTCCGTAGACGCCGGTCCACCGACGGCCCACGCCCTCCCCCGCTCCTCCCCGCTTGAGCCGCCCGCCTGGGGCCCGTGCGCCGGCTCTCGCGCGTCCAGATGTCCAGCCGCGGTGCCTCCCCCCGGTCTCCAGTGCCCGAGGGCGGCGTGGCACGGGCGCCGCGGGCCCTCTGACCCGCGTGCCCCTTGTCGCAGGCACCCGCGGTGGCCGCGGTGCTCGCCAGAGTGTGCCCCGCTCCCCCCCTCCCCCAGGCCCACGTGCCTCGCGTGTCAGGCGTTCTCCGTGTGCGGGGTCCTCGCGGCCACCTTTCCGCAGCCGGGGCGGGCGAGGCAGAAAGCGGGTCCTCTCCGGGGCTGTCCTCGCCCGCCTCCTGGCAGCCCTGGCGGGGGGGTCTTCTCCTCCTCGCTTGTGCCTGGGCTGACCCGATCGATGTGGTGTTGTCGTGCTCTCCCGGGCCGGGTCCGAGCCGCGCCAAGACGAGGGACGGACATTCGTGGCGAATGGGACCGCTCTTCTCGCTCAGCGCGCGGGCCCCTCGCTCCTCCTCCCCGCCCGCCGGTGGTGCGCAGAGGGGCAGGGGCACGGAATCCGGCCCGACCTCGCTCATCTGCCCTCGTTCGCGGCCTCGCGGCCAGCGTCGGCGGTGGCGGGGTCCTGAGACCGAGCAGGACAGCCTCTGCTCGTGGCCCTGGTGTTCTGCCTCGCGTCGGGCCCTCCCCCGCCCCCCGCGGCGGGGGGGCTCTCTGGTCAGGCGCACCCGCGCGCCCCACCCAGGTGGTGCCGGTGCGCCTCGAGTGGCCCTTTGGCGGTGCCCCTGGAACGCTCCAGGCCGTCCCTCAGGTGCCTGAGGCCGGGTGGCGGTGCCGTTTCCCCGTTCCCAGCCCACCCTTCCGGTCACCGCTCACGCGTGTGGGCGTGCGCCCCTCGAGCCGAGAGAAATAAAAAACAGGAGTGCGGCCGAGAGGGAGAGAAAGGATGTGGAGGAAAAAAAAAAAAAAAAAAAAAGAAGGGGGGTCGAGCGGGGTAAGACCTTTAGAGCACGCACGCCTCGCGGGAGGGTGCCGTGCCTGATCCCGAGAAGGCGGGGGTGAGAGAGGGGTGCGCGCGTGCGTGCCCGCCCCGGTGCCTGCCGAGACCCGCGTGAGGCAAGCGAGAGCGGAAGGAGGAGGGCCCGCGTGTTGCTTCCGCCGGTGCCGAGGGAAGTCGCCCTTGCGAGGTGGGGGCCCAGGCTGCGTAGCCGCGGCTGGGCCCCGGCGGTCCGTTGTTAGGCTCTGTCGTACCTCCTCCCCCCCGCGGGCCGCCCTAGAGCGCGGACCCCTCTACAGAGGGAGACCGGGGGGTGTGTTGGGCTTTTAGGTGCCCAGGCAAGCCTCGGGTGTGCGCGGCGCGTACCCGCGAGGCCCCGCGCGCTCGCCGGAGCCTGGCTCCGGTGAGGCGGGATGAGGCGGAGAAGCTTTAAAAGAGAAACGGAAAAAAAAAAAAACGGACGACTCAAAAGGCGTGACTTTCCGAGGCCCTCGGTCGCCGCTGCGGTGCCCCGCCCGTTCCCTCCTCGCCCGAGTGGAGGGTGGACGCAGCACGGAGCCGGGAGCACGCGCCGTCCCCGGGTGAGGCAGAGCCGCCGTGAGCACGAGGCGGCAGGCTCCGTTCCCGGCCGCAGAGGCCCACTGTGCCTTAACCCCCCCGCTGGTGCTTACCAATACCGCAGGCCCCCCCCGCCCATCCCCGGGGCGCCCTCGGGCGCCTGGCGGGGGCCCAACGTGGGGGGCGATGGGTGGGGACGGCCCGTCTTCGGTGAAGAAAGTCTTCTCTAGTCATCTCCGAGGGTGCCTTGGGGGTGCCGGATCCCCCAGCCGCTGCCCCTCGCCTTGCGCGCAAGCCACCGACCGTGGCTCGCAGGCAGAGCCCCCTCTCCTTCCCGCCCGGTGTGGAGGGAGAGGTCCGCCGGCCCCGCGGTGGGGCCGCGCGCCGCCCTTCGCCTGCCGCGGCCCGCGCCTCCCCCCTGCGAGTCGGGGGAGGGCCTTCGCCGGGCCAGCCGTCTGGCGCCGGGGTCGCGCGCGTCCGTGTGTGCGTGTGAGTGTGCGGCCCTCCCGTCGCGCGCCTGGTGCGGTGGGGCCGGGGGTCCGTCCGGCGGACGGCCCCCGCGCCGTTGTGTGCCGCCTCCCGCCCGCACCCGTCCCGTGCCGCCAGCGGTGCGCGGGTGTGCGGGCCCACCTCCTCACCCGGGAGCTTTCCCGGCGATGTGCCCCTGGGCCGGGGGGATGGGCGTGCCGGGGGCCGCCCCCGCAGCGCCTCCCTCGCCGACGTCGATCGACCCCGCCCCGCCCGGCCGGCCCGCGCACACGCCGTCCCCGGTCTGGGACCGCGAACCGGCCTCGCCGCGTTGGGCGTCGCCACCGGGCCTCCCCGGCCGGTGGTGTCCCCTGGCGACGCGCCCTCGGACCCGGGCCCGGGCCCTGTGTGCGCCGGGCGGGTGGGCGGCGTGTGGCCGTCGTGCGCGTGAGGGTTGCCCGCTGGGTGGGCGGTGGGCTGGAGGAGACAGGGAGCGGCGGCGACCGCGGGGGGGTCCGATCCCCCTCCGCGCCGCCGCCGCCACCGCCGCCTTCCCGGTGCCCGCGTCTCCCCCGCCGCCGCCGCCCTGCCCTGGCCTCGCCGCGTCCCTCCGGCTGCTGGCTCGGGGCCGCGCCTCCCGCCAGTGCGTATCGCTTCCCGGTTCCCCGGTGGTGGTCCCCCGCCCCGCGCCCGCCGGCGGTGAGCTGCCGGTGGGGGGGGCTCTCCCGGAGCGGCCTCTCTCCTCCCCGGTCCGGTGCGTGCGTCCGAGGGCCGCCGGGCCCCGGCCGGCCGGGCCGGCCTCGGCCGCCCGCCCGCTCCCCGCGTTCCCGGAGGGCGCCACCGCGGCCCTCTTTCCCGGGTGAGCGCGGTGGGGTT
>NW_026974923.1:182500-192500 GCF_030014295.1 Loxodonta africana | reverse complement strand
TGCCTCTGTCTCTGTCTCTGTCCCTGCCTGTCTCTGTCTCTGCCTCTGCCTCTGTCTGTCTCTGCCTGTCTCTGTCTCTGCCTCTGCGTCTGTCTCTGCCTCTGTCTCTGTCTCCGCCTCTGTCTCCACCTCCGTCTCTGCTTCTGTCTCTGCCTCTCTGCCTCTGCCTCTGCCTCTGCCTCTGTCTCTGCCTGTCTCTGTCTCTGCCTCTGTCTCTGTCTCTGTCTCTGTCCCTGCCTGTCTCTGTCTCTGCCTCTGCGTCTGTCTCTGCCTCTGTCTCCGCCTCTGTCTCTACCTCTGTCTCTGCTTCTGTCTCTGCCTGTCTCTGTCTCTGCCTCTGCCTCTGCCTCTGCCTCTGTCTCTTTCTCTGTCTCTGCCTGTCTCTGTCTCTGCCTCTGTCTCTGTCTCTGTCTCTGTCCCTGCCTGTCTCTGTCTCTGCCTCTGCCTCTGTCTGTCTCTGCCTGTCTCTGTCTCTGCCTCTGCGTCTGTCTCTGCCTCTGTCTCTGTCTCCGCCTCTGTCTCCACCTCTGTCTCCGCTTCTGTCTCTGCCTCTCTGCCTCTGCCTCTGCCTCTGCCTCTGCCTCTGCCTCTGCCTCTGCCTCTGCCTCTGTCTCTGCCTGTCTCTGTCTCTGCCTCTGCCTCTGTCTGTCTCTGCCTCTGCGTCTGTCTCTGTCTCTGCCTCTGTCTCTGTCTCCGCCTCTGTCTCTACCTCTGTCTCTGCCTCTGCTTCTGTCTCTGCCTGTCTCTGTCTCTGCCTCTGTCTCTGTCTCTCTCTGCCTCTGCCTCTGCGTCCGAGCGTAGCGGGCCCGCTTCGGGATACCGCGCGGGCGCGTGGCCGGCGGGCGCGCGAGTCGTGCGGTCGACCCTACGTAGTTCGGGCGCGCGCCCCCGTGTCTCGCGTGCGACGCGTCCTCCGGGGTCGCGTGCGTGCGTGCGTGCGTGCGGGCGGGCGGGCGGGCGGGCGGACGCGGGTGCGTCGCGGTCACCGTCCGTGCGCGTGCGCCGTCTCGAGCGCGTCCCACTTTGGGGGGACGGCGGGCGCGCGGGGGCGCCGCGGGCGTGTGGCCGTGCCGCGCCTTCCGCGTGGGCGTCCCCCCCGCGCGGCGCGGGAGGCGCCCGTTCGTTCGCGTCTCCCGCCCGCGGTTCCGGTGCGCCGTCTCTCCGTCCGCGCGCGTCGCCGGGCGTGCGTCCGAGCCCGCGTGCCGCCTGCCCGTGGGTGCCGCGTGTACGGGGCCGCGTCCGCGCCCGCGTCCCCGAGCGTCAAGTGCAGGCCGCGCGCGCCTAGTGGAGCGTGCCCGCCCGCTCCGTGTATCGTGTGCGCGGGGGCGACGCGCGTTCCCGCGTGTTCCGCCTGCCTGCGTCTACCTCCGCGTCTCCCGAGCGTCCCGTGCGTGCGTCTGCTGTGCGCGTGCGTCTCCGCGTTTCCGCGTGCCCCGGGCGTGCGTCCGTGTCGCCGGAGGGCGCCGCCGCCGCCGCCGCCGCTGCGTGCGCGTACGTGTCCGCGCGGGTGCGCGCGTGGCCTCTCCGGTGCGCGCGCGCGCGCGCGGCCCCGTCCGTCCGAGTGCGGCGCGCCCTCTTCGGGATGCCGCGCGGGCGCGCGGCCGGCGGGCGCGCGAGTCGCGCGGTCGGGCGTACGTACCTCGTGCCCGTGCCCCCGTCTCGCGCGCGACGCGTCTATCGCGTCGCGCGTGTGTGGCGGGGGCGCCGTGTCCTCCGAAGCGCTGCGGCGCGGCCGTCCGCCCCGTCGCGCCCCTCCCTCCGTCCGCGCGGGTGGGCGTCCCGCTTCGGGGGGGGGCGGCGGGGGTTGGCCGCGGGCGGGCTTCTGTTGGGGGGGTCCGCGGGCGTGTGCCCCTGAGGCGTACCTTCCCGTGTTTCGGCCGCGCCGTCCGTGCGAGTCGCCGTGCGTCCGGGCCCCCGTGCGCGTGCGCGAGCGGACCGTGTCCGTGGGTGCCGCGCGTCCGCGTTCCCGCGTGTTCTGCCTGCCCGCGCCTACCTCTGTGTCTCCCGGGCGTCCCGGGGTTGTGTCTGCTGCGCGCGCGCGCGCGCCCCCTCGCGTCCATCTCCGTGTTTCCGTGTGCTCCGTGGGCCCGTCCGTGTCTCCGGAGGGCACCCTGCGGTGCGGGCGCACGCGCGCGCGGGCGCGTTCCCGTCCTTCCGTCCGTCCGTCCGTCCTCCTCCTCCTCCTCCGCCCCCCACCGCCCACACCCCCGCCGCCCCCCGCCGCCCCCACCGCCTCCGCCGCCTCCAAACCTCTTCCCCGCCTGGCGGGTGGCAGCCGGCGGCCACGTCGGACTGGATCCGGATATCGCCAGCGTGGGGCCCACAGCAAGGGCGCAGGCGGGGTGGGGTTGGGGGTGCGTGGTGGGCGGTGGGGGGGGTGGCGCCAGCGGTCCTCGGCGGCGGCGGGCCTAGCGCCGCCGGCACGTGCCCCTCCGGTTTCAGTCGGGACCGCCTCCGTGACGTCGAGGAGAGCTTCTCCACCCGTCCGTCCGAGGGCGCGGGGGTTCGGCGGACCGAGGGTGCCGTCGTCCCTCGACGACCGCCTTCGGGTCGCGCGCACACACACGCTCGGAGGCGCCCCGTCTCAACTGAAAGGAGTCGGCGGAGTAGAAACCGCGGCCCTCGAGACAGCTCCCTAACGCCGGGTGCGTGCGGCGGGGTGCTTTCTACACCCTACAGAAGGAAAACGCCTGTGGCCGGAGTTCTCGACGCCCGCCTTTCGACGCACCCTCTCGT
Organism: Loxodonta africana; assembly: GCF_030014295.1. NCBI lineage: Eukaryota > Metazoa > Chordata > Mammalia > Proboscidea > Elephantidae > Loxodonta > Loxodonta africana. The sequence goes on along the minus strand of NW_026974923.1, from coordinate 189,764 downwards.
CGCCTCGCTCCGTTTCCTAAGGCTCTCGTGACTCCTCCCGTTCTATTTCAGGGAGGCGCAGCTGAAGGGCTATCCGCTCCGCCCGTCCGTGAAGTTGGGCTTTCCCCCCGAAGGTGGCCGGAAGGGGGTGGGGGGGCGCGTGAGCCAAAGGATCTTGAAAACGCGGCGGCGGCGGTACCGCTTTCGGCTCTCGCCGATCCCACGCAGAGGCGGGGGCGCGGGCAGGTCCGCGCGCAGGTGCCCGTGCGAAGGTGCAGGCGCGTGCAGGCGCGGGCGCGCGCGCGCGCGCCCTCGGGCAGGTACGTAGAGGCGGGCGCCCGCGCGTGCACACCCCTAGGCGTACGCACGGGCACGGACCGTGCGTACCGCCCGCCCGCGCACGGGCGCGTGCACGCGCCTGCGTGTCCGTATCTGCAGCCACGGGCGTGAGCGCGTGGGCGCCTACCGTCCTTCTTCTACCTAACGCCGTCACCGGGCTGGCTCGGCGTCCAGGTATGCCTGTCTCCCCCTCCCCTCCAATCCCCTCCCCCTCCCCGCCCCCCTCCCCTCCCCTCCCCGCCCCCCTCCCCTCCCCTCCCCTCCCCCTCCCCCTCCCGTCCCTCCCCCCTCCCCCGTCCCCCTCCCCCTCCCCTCCCCTCGTCTCCCCTCCCCTCCCCCCTCCCCCTCCCCGTCCCTCCCACCACCGCCTCCCCTCCCCCTCCCCTCCCCCTCGCCTCCCCTGCCCCCATCCCCCTCCCCTCCCCCACCCCTCCCGCCCACCCCCTCCCCCTCCCCCTCCCTCTGCCTGTCTCCTTCCTTTTCTGAAACCGGGTTTTCCTCTTCGAGAGCCGTTCCGCCCCTCGGGCGAAACCAACTCGCCGCGTACCGGAGACCGAGTGCAAAGACGGAGCCCCGGCGGCGCGGCGGCGGCGGCGGCTCGGAGCTCGGCTGCCGACCGAGATCGTCGGCGGTTCGGATCCGCCGGCTCCTCCTTGGGAAGCCCGTGGGGCGGCTCGACTCTCTCCCCTAGGGCCGCTCCGAGTCCCGAGCCGCTCGACGGCACGCGACGGCAGCGGCGCCGCAGTCAGTTCTCTATCTAAACGGAAACGACGACGATGACGAACGTCAGTCTTCACCGCCACGCCCTACTCCCCACCCGAGCACCGTTCCAACTCGGGTGTTTCTCTCCCTGTGGCGGGGGTCCCCCCCGACTGAGAAAAAATAAACCGCCCCCCGAGGACGGCCCGCGTTCGGAGCCTCTTGGTAGTAGCGCGCCTTCACGGGACGACGGCACGCGCGCCCGTCACCCGCTTCCCGGAAAGCTCCCCCCGCGGAGAGTCGCGAACTCGGGCGAAGACGGAGGAGTCCGCGTACCCGTCGCCCAAGGTTCAGCCATCGTCCGATTGGAAACCGGTGCCTTCCCGGTCCCGCCTCCCCGTCGATCGACGCCTCCCGGGGGTGGGATGGCTTCCAGCCGAACCAGCCTACCGTACCCTTCCCCTCCTACGTACCTCGGGAGGTCGGCTCGGACAGGGAGGGGCCCGTCAGATGTCCAGTCCGCCGTGAGCTTTCCACGACGACGGTCGGCCGGTCGGCCGGCCGGTCGGCCGGTCGGCCGGTCGGTCGGTCGGTCGGTCGTCCCGGAACACCCCGGTCGGGTCCGCGCGCGCGCGCGGCACGGGCTTCACACACCTCGCTCCTCTGGCTTCCCGGGAGACGCTCGCGGCACGGCGACGCGTGCAACGCGGGAACGGCGACGCTGCCCTCGGCCTTACCGTCCCCCCCCTCCAGCCGAATACGGCCCCGGCCCTCACCGCGGGCCGAGTTGGGGGGCTGGGGGTCGGGCCGGGGGGGGGGATCGGCGGCGGCGGCCCTCGTCGGCAGGCGGCGCTAGCGCCGCCGGCGTGCGGCCTTACGGTTCCCGTTGCGATTCCCCTCGTGGGCGCGGAGAAAAGCCTCTCCATCCGGCCAAGGGGGCGCCCGTTCGGCGGACCGAGGGCGACGACGGGGGGCTGCCCGTCCGCCTGAGCGCGCGCCCGCTCCCGCAGGCACAGGCGCGCGCGGGCGCAGGCACAGGCGCACACGCTCAGACACGCGCTCACGCGCAGACGCGCACTCAAACCCATACAGACACGCACAGACGCACACACAGACGCACGCACAGACCCGCGCTCACGTGCGCAGGCGCCCCCACAGACGCAGGCGGACACGCACACGGGCACGCCCGCAGACGCGCACGCGCACGCACGCAGTCACGCGCGCACACGCAGGCACACACGCCCGGACACGCGCGCACACGCCCCCGCAAAGACGCGCCCCCGCACAGACGCGCGCGCGCGCGAACGGACGCACGCACGCGCGCAGGCACGCGCGCACACGCACCAGGCCACCCGGAACGTTTGCCAACTCCCCGCCCACCTCAGCACCCCACCCCCCGGGCCCGAGGCGCGTGGTCCCCCACCGCCCCCACCCTCCGACCCCCCCACCGCCCCGCTCTCGGCCTCCCACCCCCCAACCCCCCTCCGGCACTCCACCCCCCACCCCCACGACTCACGCACACACGCCCGCCCGCCCGCCCGCATTCGGGAGCCGCCGGAGATCTCTCGATGCTCGAGACGCCGACTCACCCCTCTCCCTCCCCCCCCCCCGCCCCGGAGACGCCACCTTCCCGAGTCCGCCCGCGCGAGCCCGGAGAGCACTCGCTCGGGCCGAGCCGCCCGAGGGCCTCTGGGCGGGCGTTCGCGGCTGGCCCGCCGCGCCTCCGCTGGACCTCACTAAGTCCGGCCTCGCTCCCGAGAGCCTCGAGGGCCTCCCTCGGTGAGATGTCTCCCCAGTCGGACCGGGGGGCCCAGAGCCGGTCCGTACCGGCTCTGGGAAGGCGTTCCCGGCCTCCCCCCCGCCCCCCGTTTGCCCGCCCGCGTCGCGGGAGGATGGAAAGCGATGAGGAAGAACGCTCTCGGTGGCGGCCGTGGTTTTCTTTTGCGACGCGGATGCCGGCAAACGCACGGCTCCCTCCCTCCCTCCCTCCCTCCCTCCCTCCCTCCCTCCCGACGCAATTTGCCCGTTCAACCCGCCTCACGCGTACCGTTGGCTCGGCGACAGGGACGACGGCGGAAAACGTCTCCCGGTCTGCCTGCTGCGCCACGCGGGCACTCAAAGAACGAGGAGGAAAACTTCGGGGACTGGCGGTCTCATCCCGTCCCGTTTGTCGCGTCCGTCCAAAGGATACGGATCGGAGAACACCTGCCCGTCCGACGCTTGGGACGTGCTCTCTTCTCCCTCCCGCCCCCGGTGGACGCTCATCCCCTCGGGCGCCCCCCCCCCGTTCGGCCCTTTCGGGGGCGAGCGCGCGCGCGCGCCCCATGACGCTCCCGAGAGGTTTCCCCGGCGGCCCGGGGGAGTCTGTCCCCTCTGCCACCCTCGAGCCCCGGCCGGGGCCCAGGTGGACCCGGTTCCACCCCCCCGCCGCCCTTCGCTCCGGTCGTCGGCCGTCACCCGGCGGCCGCTTCGATACCGTCCCCCTCCGGAGCTCTGCGGCGCCGACGGGATGGGAAGCGGTCCCGGCGGGCGCGCGCTGGCCACGGCGGCCCGGGGCCTTCGCTCCGTCTCCTCGAGCCCGGCCTGGCTCCCGGCGTCCTCCCGGGGTCCTCCCGGGGTCCTCCCTCCCTCCCTCCCTCCCTCCCTCCCTCCCTCCCTCCCTCCCAGGGCCCCCCCCCGAGTGGGACACGCCGGCTGGCCGGCATGGTGCTCCAGGGCTCCAGCGGGGTAGACGGGATCTTCCTGGCTGAGGGGCGAAATGGCCCGGCTGGGCCGGACCCCCTTGGATCGGAACTTTGGGAGATGGGGCCAAGGTGGTGGAATAGGCTGACGCTTCCGCCTAGCTCTCTTGACGACAAAGACCCGGAAACACAAGCGAACGAGTATGTCTGCGACGAGCGGCGAGTCCTGACCGTCGAAGGCGGGCTTAGACGACGCACTGAGGGGCAGCGGCAGGAAGAGACCTTTCAGGGGCAGAGAGGGTTTACCGGCCCTGCCCCGCGGGGAGCCCTCAGGCACCATTCCCAGAGCGGCTGCTGCAGTGGGCTGGTACCGTCGTTCCACTGCTGTTCCGTCAGGGAGAAGCAGCCAGCCACACAGCCTGCTCACACCTCCGGAACCTGAGGAGGGCCCGGCCGGGCGGATCCCCTTGGCCCAACCGACCCCGCGCTGTGGCCGGCCCCACCGTCTTCCGGCCGCCCCGCGCCGAGAAACGTGTTCGGCGGCGGCGCTGGGAGGCGGGGGAGGGGGGCGGGGGGGGAGCCGGGACGGGGCCGGGCGTCCGGCCGCCCGGCGACGCGCCCTCGCCGGCCGCCGATCCGGATCCGTCCCGCTGCACTCCGCGCCGGTTGTCGGCCGCCACCTGGCGGCCGCTTTGATATCGTCTTCCCCCGGAGCTCCGGCGCCGGCGACACGCGCGGGAGGCGATGTGGCCGCGCTGGCCGAGGCGACGTTCCCGGACGCCGGCGGCGGCGTCGGCAGGATCGTCCTGGCCGAGGCGGGAAAGGGCCCGGCCGGGTGGATCCCCTTGGCCCAACCGACCCCGCGCCGTGGCCGGCCCCAACGCCTTCCGGCCGCCCCGCGCCGAGAAACGTGTTCGGCGGCGGCGCTGGGAGGCGGGGGAGGGGGGCGGGGGGGGAGCCGGGACGGGACCGGGTGTCCGGCCGCCCGGCGACGCGCCCTCGCCGGCCGCCGATCCGGATCCGTCCCGCTGTCGCCCGCGCCGGTTGTCGGCCGCCACCTGGCGGCCGCTTTGACATCGTTTTCCTCCGGAGCTCCGGCGCCGGCGACATGGGAGGCGCTGTGGCCGCGCTGGCCGAGGCGACGTCTCGGGACGCCGGCGGCGTCGGCGGGATCGTCCCGGCCACGGTGGGGCGCCGGCGCCAGAGCCACGTTCCGGAATTGGGCCCGCAGCTTCATGTGGCCGAGGCGGTGGCCGTCGCCGCCGCCGCCGCCGCCGCCGCCGCCGCCGCGCTCCCGGGTGCCGTGTTTTAGACGGCGCTGGACCGAACCGGGCCGCACCGAGACGGCGCAGGCAGAAGAACGGGACAAGGCACGCCCCGGCCGTTCGCGCGCCTTCCTTCGCGCGGCCCGGTCGTCACCGGGGCCTCCGGCGTAGGTCCGGGGTGGCCCGCGGAGGGCGCCCCGGGCCCGGGCGCGGTCCCGCGTGGGGTCCGGACCGTCGGAGAATTTTTTCAAAGTCCCGCTCCGGGGGTCCCCGGGCCGAGGTTGCCGCCCCCGGCCCGCCCCGGCCCGGCCACGGACCCGCGCGGGGCCCGGACCTTCGGAGGGGCCCCGCCGCCCGAGAATTTTTTCCAAGTCCCCCCTCCGAGGGTTCCCCGACCGGCCCGCGTTGGCCGCAGCGCAGGCGGCTGGCTCTGGGCGCCCGCGCGGCCCCGGCCAGCTCCGTCACCCCGTCCCGCGGGTCGACCAGAGGATCCCGGGAGCTCCGGGGGGGGCGGGGCGCTGGGGGCCATGGGGTCGCGCTACGGACCGATGGCCGGGCCGCAGTTCCGGGGGCTCGCCGTGGGGAGCGGGCCCCTCCCGCCGCGGGGCGTGGCTTTTCTCTCGCCCAAAACGGGCGATTTGGGCCACCAGATTGGTGCTGACACGCTCTCCTCGCCGGGTGACTCCCGCTGAGCAGATGGGAAACCTGGACGGGTCCGTAGACGCCGGTCCACCGACGGCCCACGCCCTCCCCCGCTCCTCCCCGCTTGAGCCGCCCGCCTGGGGCCCGTGCGCCGGCTCTCGCGCGTCCAGATGTCCAGCCGCGGTGCCTCCCCCCGGTCTCCAGTGCCCGAGGGCGGCGTGGCACGGGCGCCGCGGGCCCTCTGACCCGCGTGCCCCTTGTCGCAGGCACCCGCGGTGGCCGCGGTGCTCGCCAGAGTGTGCCCCGCTCCCCCCCTCCCCCAGGCCCACGTGCCTCGCGTGTCAGGCGTTCTCCGTGTGCGGGGTCCTCGCGGCCACCTTTCCGCAGCCGGGGCGGGCGAGGCAGAAAGCGGGTCCTCTCCGGGGCTGTCCTCGCCCGCCTCCTGGCAGCCCTGGCGGGGGGGTCTTCTCCTCCTCGCTTGTGCCTGGGCTGACCCGATCGATGTGGTGTTGTCGTGCTCTCCCGGGCCGGGTCCGAGCCGCGCCAAGACGAGGGACGGACATTCGTGGCGAATGGGACCGCTCTTCTCGCTCAGCGCGCGGGCCCCTCGCTCCTCCTCCCCGCCCGCCGGTGGTGCGCAGAGGGGCAGGGGCACGGAATCCGGCCCGACCTCGCTCATCTGCCCTCGTTCGCGGCCTCGCGGCCAGCGTCGGCGGTGGCGGGGTCCTGAGACCGAGCAGGACAGCCTCTGCTCGTGGCCCTGGTGTTCTGCCTCGCGTCGGGCCCTCCCCCGCCCCCCGCGGCGGGGGGGCTCTCTGGTCAGGCGCACCCGCGCGCCCCACCCAGGTGGTGCCGGTGCGCCTCGAGTGGCCCTTTGGCGGTGCCCCTGGAACGCTCCAGGCCGTCCCTCAGGTGCCTGAGGCCGGGTGGCGGTGCCGTTTCCCCGTTCCCAGCCCACCCTTCCGGTCACCGCTCACGCGTGTGGGCGTGCGCCCCTCGAGCCGAGAGAAATAAAAAACAGGAGTGCGGCCGAGAGGGAGAGAAAGGATGTGGAGGAAAAAAAAAAAAAAAAAAAAGAAGGGGGGTCGAGCGGGGTAAGACCTTTAGAGCACGCACGCCTCGCGGGAGGGTGCCGTGCCTGATCCCGAGAAGGCGGGGGTGAGAGAGGGGTGCGCGCGTGCGTGCCCGCCCCGGTGCCTGCCGAGACCCGCGTGAGGCAAGCGAGAGCGGAAGGAGGAGGGCCCGCGTGTTGCTTCCGCCGGTGCCGAGGGAAGTCGCCCTTGCGAGGTGGGGGCCCAGGCTGCGTAGCCGCGGCTGGGCCCCGGCGGTCCGTTGTTAGGCTCTGTCGTACCTCCTCCCCCCCGCGGGCCGCCCTAGAGCGCGGACCCCTCTACAGAGGGAGACCGGGGGGTGTGTTGGGCTTTTAGGTGCCCAGGCAAGCCTCGGGTGTGCGCGGCGCGTACCCGCGAGGCCCCGCGCGCTCGCCGGAGCCTGGCTCCGGTGAGGCGGGATGAGGCGGAGAAGCTTTAAAAGAGAAACGGAAAAAAAAAAAAACGGACGACTCAAAAGGCGTGACTTTCCGAGGCCCTCGGTCGCCGCTGCGGTGCCCCGCCCGTTCCCTCCTCGCCCGAGTGGAGGGTGGACGCAGCACGGAGCCGG
>NW_026974923.1:160000-170000 GCF_030014295.1 Loxodonta africana | reverse complement strand
GTCTCTGCCTGTCTCTGTCTCTGCCTCTGCCTCTGCCTCTGCCTCTGTCTCTGTCTCTGTCTCTGTCTCTGTCTCTGCCTGTCTCTGTCTCTGCCTCTGCCTCTGTCTCTGTCCCTGCCTGTCTCTGTCTCTGCCTCTGCCTCTGTCTGTCTCTGCCTGTCTCTGTCTCTGCCTCTGTCTCTGTCTCTGTCCCTGCCTGTCTCTGTCTCTGCCTCTGCCTCTGTCTGTCTCTGCCTGTCTCTGTCTCTGTCTCTGTCTCTGCCTCTGCGTCTGTCTCTGCCTCTGTCTCTGTCTCCGCCTCTGTCTCTACCTCTGTCTCTGCTTCTGTCTCTGCCTGTCTCTGTCTCTGCCTCTGCCTCTGCCTCTGCCTCTGTCTCTGTCTCTGTCTCTGCCTGTCTCTGTCTCTGCCTCTGTCTCTGTCTCTGTCCCTGCCTGTCTCTGTCTCTGCCTCTGCCTCTGTCTGTCTCTGCCTGTCTCTGTCTCTGCCTCTGCGTCTGTCTCTGCCTCTGTCTCTGTCTCCGCCTCTGTCTCCACCTCCGTCTCTGCTTCTGTCTCTGCCTCTCTGCCTCTGCCTCTGCCTCTGCCTCTGTCTCTGCCTGTCTCTGTCTCTGCCTCTGCCTCTGTCTCTGTCTCTGCCTGTCTCTGTCTCTGCCTCTGCCTCTGTCTGTCTCTGCCTGTCTCTGTCTCTGCCTCTGTCTCTGTCTCTGTCCCTGCCTGTCTCTGTCTCTGCCTCTGCCTCTGTCTGTCTCTGCCTGTCTCTGTCTCTGCCTCTGCGTCTGTCTCTGCCTCTGTCTCTGTCTCCGCCTCTGTCTCCACCTCCGTCTCTGCTTCTGTCTCTGCCTCTCTGCCTCTGCCTCTGCCTCTGCCTCTGTCTCTGCCTGTCTCTGTCTCTGCCTCTGTCTCTGTCTCTGTCTCTGTCCCTGCCTGTCTCTGTCTCTGCCTCTGCGTCTGTCTCTGCCTCTGTCTCCGCCTCTGTCTCTACCTCTGTCTCTGCTTCTGTCTCTGCCTGTCTCTGTCTCTGCCTCTGCCTCTGCCTCTGCCTCTGTCTCTTTCTCTGTCTCTGCCTGTCTCTGTCTCTGCCTCTGTCTCTGTCTCTGTCTCTGTCCCTGCCTGTCTCTGTCTCTGCCTCTGCCTCTGTCTGTCTCTGCCTGTCTCTGTCTCTGCCTCTGCGTCTGTCTCTGCCTCTGTCTCTGTCTCCGCCTCTGTCTCCACCTCTGTCTCCGCTTCTGTCTCTGCCTCTCTGCCTCTGCCTCTGCCTCTGCCTCTGCCTCTGCCTCTGCCTCTGCCTCTGCCTCTGTCTCTGCCTGTCTCTGTCTCTGCCTCTGCCTCTGTCTGTCTCTGCCTCTGCGTCTGTCTCTGTCTCTGCCTCTGTCTCTGTCTCCGCCTCTGTCTCTACCTCTGTCTCTGCCTCTGCTTCTGTCTCTGCCTGTCTCTGTCTCTGCCTCTGTCTCTGTCTCTCTCTGCCTCTGCCTCTGCGTCCGAGCGTAGCGGGCCCGCTTCGGGATACCGCGCGGGCGCGTGGCCGGCGGGCGCGCGAGTCGTGCGGTCGACCCTACGTAGTTCGGGCGCGCGCCCCCGTGTCTCGCGTGCGACGCGTCCTCCGGGGTCGCGTGCGTGCGTGCGTGCGTGCGGGCGGGCGGGCGGGCGGGCGGACGCGGGTGCGTCGCGGTCACCGTCCGTGCGCGTGCGCCGTCTCGAGCGCGTCCCACTTTGGGGGGACGGCGGGCGCGCGGGGGCGCCGCGGGCGTGTGGCCGTGCCGCGCCTTCCGCGTGGGCGTCCCCCCCGCGCGGCGCGGGAGGCGCCCGTTCGTTCGCGTCTCCCGCCCGCGGTTCCGGTGCGCCGTCTCTCCGTCCGCGCGCGTCGCCGGGCGTGCGTCCGAGCCCGCGTGCCGCCTGCCCGTGGGTGCCGCGTGTACGGGGCCGCGTCCGCGCCCGCGTCCCCGAGCGTCAAGTGCAGGCCGCGCGCGCCTAGTGGAGCGTGCCCGCCCGCTCCGTGTATCGTGTGCGCGGGGGCGACGCGCGTTCCCGCGTGTTCCGCCTGCCTGCGTCTACCTCCGCGTCTCCCGAGCGTCCCGTGCGTGCGTCTGCTGTGCGCGTGCGTCTCCGCGTTTCCGCGTGCCCCGGGCGTGCGTCCGTGTCGCCGGAGGGCGCCGCCGCCGCCGCCGCCGCTGCGTGCGCGTACGTGTCCGCGCGGGTGCGCGCGTGGCCTCTCCGGTGCGCGCGCGCGCGCGCGGCCCCGTCCGTCCGAGTGCGGCGCGCCCTCTTCGGGATGCCGCGCGGGCGCGCGGCCGGCGGGCGCGCGAGTCGCGCGGTCGGGCGTACGTACCTCGTGCCCGTGCCCCCGTCTCGCGCGCGACGCGTCTATCGCGTCGCGCGTGTGTGGCGGGGGCGCCGTGTCCTCCGAAGCGCTGCGGCGCGGCCGTCCGCCCCGTCGCGCCCCTCCCTCCGTCCGCGCGGGTGGGCGTCCCGCTTCGGGGGGGGGCGGCGGGGGTTGGCCGCGGGCGGGCTTCTGTTGGGGGGGTCCGCGGGCGTGTGCCCCTGAGGCGTACCTTCCCGTGTTTCGGCCGCGCCGTCCGTGCGAGTCGCCGTGCGTCCGGGCCCCCGTGCGCGTGCGCGAGCGGACCGTGTCCGTGGGTGCCGCGCGTCCGCGTTCCCGCGTGTTCTGCCTGCCCGCGCCTACCTCTGTGTCTCCCGGGCGTCCCGGGGTTGTGTCTGCTGCGCGCGCGCGCGCGCCCCCTCGCGTCCATCTCCGTGTTTCCGTGTGCTCCGTGGGCCCGTCCGTGTCTCCGGAGGGCACCCTGCGGTGCGGGCGCACGCGCGCGCGGGCGCGTTCCCGTCCTTCCGTCCGTCCGTCCGTCCTCCTCCTCCTCCTCCGCCCCCCACCGCCCACACCCCCGCCGCCCCCCGCCGCCCCCACCGCCTCCGCCGCCTCCAAACCTCTTCCCCGCCTGGCGGGTGGCAGCCGGCGGCCACGTCGGACTGGATCCGGATATCGCCAGCGTGGGGCCCACAGCAAGGGCGCAGGCGGGGTGGGGTTGGGGGTGCGTGGTGGGCGGTGGGGGGGGTGGCGCCAGCGGTCCTCGGCGGCGGCGGGCCTAGCGCCGCCGGCACGTGCCCCTCCGGTTTCAGTCGGGACCGCCTCCGTGACGTCGAGGAGAGCTTCTCCACCCGTCCGTCCGAGGGCGCGGGGGTTCGGCGGACCGAGGGTGCCGTCGTCCCTCGACGACCGCCTTCGGGTCGCGCGCACACACACGCTCGGAGGCGCCCCGTCTCAACTGAAAGGAGTCGGCGGAGTAGAAACCGCGGCCCTCGAGACAGCTCCCTAACGCCGGGTGCGTGCGGCGGGGTGCTTTCTACACCCTACAGAAGGAAAACGCCTGTGGCCGGAGTTCTCGACGCCCGCCTTTCGACGCACCCTCTCGTCGCCTCGCTCCGTTTCCTAAGGCTCTCGTGACTCCTCCCGTTCTATTTCAGGGAGGCGCAGCTGAAGGGCTATCCGCTCCGCCCGTCCGTGAAGTTGGGCTTTCCCCCCGAAGGTGGCCGGAAGGGGGTGGGGGGGCGCGTGAGCCAAAGGATCTTGAAAACGCGGCGGCGGCGGTACCGCTTTCGGCTCTCGCCGATCCCACGCAGAGGCGGGGGCGCGGGCAGGTCCGCGCGCAGGTGCCCGTGCGAAGGTGCAGGCGCGTGCAGGCGCGGGCGCGCGCGCGCGCGCCCTCGGGCAGGTACGTAGAGGCGGGCGCCCGCGCGTGCACACCCCTAGGCGTACGCACGGGCACGGACCGTGCGTACCGCCCGCCCGCGCACGGGCGCGTGCACGCGCCTGCGTGTCCGTATCTGCAGCCACGGGCGTGAGCGCGTGGGCGCCTACCGTCCTTCTTCTACCTAACGCCGTCACCGGGCTGGCTCGGCGTCCAGGTATGCCTGTCTCCCCCTCCCCTCCAATCCCCTCCCCCTCCCCGCCCCCCTCCCCTCCCCTCCCCGCCCCCCTCCCCTCCCCTCCCCTCCCCCTCCCCCTCCCGTCCCTCCCCCCTCCCCCGTCCCCCTCCCCCTCCCCTCCCCTCGTCTCCCCTCCCCTCCCCCCTCCCCCTCCCCGTCCCTCCCACCACCGCCTCCCCTCCCCCTCCCCTCCCCCTCGCCTCCCCTGCCCCCATCCCCCTCCCCTCCCCCACCCCTCCCGCCCACCCCCTCCCCCTCCCCCTCCCTCTGCCTGTCTCCTTCCTTTTCTGAAACCGGGTTTTCCTCTTCGAGAGCCGTTCCGCCCCTCGGGCGAAACCAACTCGCCGCGTACCGGAGACCGAGTGCAAAGACGGAGCCCCGGCGGCGCGGCGGCGGCGGCGGCTCGGAGCTCGGCTGCCGACCGAGATCGTCGGCGGTTCGGATCCGCCGGCTCCTCCTTGGGAAGCCCGTGGGGCGGCTCGACTCTCTCCCCTAGGGCCGCTCCGAGTCCCGAGCCGCTCGACGGCACGCGACGGCAGCGGCGCCGCAGTCAGTTCTCTATCTAAACGGAAACGACGACGATGACGAACGTCAGTCTTCACCGCCACGCCCTACTCCCCACCCGAGCACCGTTCCAACTCGGGTGTTTCTCTCCCTGTGGCGGGGGTCCCCCCCGACTGAGAAAAAATAAACCGCCCCCCGAGGACGGCCCGCGTTCGGAGCCTCTTGGTAGTAGCGCGCCTTCACGGGACGACGGCACGCGCGCCCGTCACCCGCTTCCCGGAAAGCTCCCCCCGCGGAGAGTCGCGAACTCGGGCGAAGACGGAGGAGTCCGCGTACCCGTCGCCCAAGGTTCAGCCATCGTCCGATTGGAAACCGGTGCCTTCCCGGTCCCGCCTCCCCGTCGATCGACGCCTCCCGGGGGTGGGATGGCTTCCAGCCGAACCAGCCTACCGTACCCTTCCCCTCCTACGTACCTCGGGAGGTCGGCTCGGACAGGGAGGGGCCCGTCAGATGTCCAGTCCGCCGTGAGCTTTCCACGACGACGGTCGGCCGGTCGGCCGGCCGGTCGGCCGGTCGGCCGGTCGGTCGGTCGGTCGGTCGTCCCGGAACACCCCGGTCGGGTCCGCGCGCGCGCGCGGCACGGGCTTCACACACCTCGCTCCTCTGGCTTCCCGGGAGACGCTCGCGGCACGGCGACGCGTGCAACGCGGGAACGGCGACGCTGCCCTCGGCCTTACCGTCCCCCCCCTCCAGCCGAATACGGCCCCGGCCCTCACCGCGGGCCGAGTTGGGGGGCTGGGGGTCGGGCCGGGGGGGGGGATCGGCGGCGGCGGCCCTCGTCGGCAGGCGGCGCTAGCGCCGCCGGCGTGCGGCCTTACGGTTCCCGTTGCGATTCCCCTCGTGGGCGCGGAGAAAAGCCTCTCCATCCGGCCAAGGGGGCGCCCGTTCGGCGGACCGAGGGCGACGACGGGGGGCTGCCCGTCCGCCTGAGCGCGCGCCCGCTCCCGCAGGCACAGGCGCGCGCGGGCGCAGGCACAGGCGCACACGCTCAGACACGCGCTCACGCGCAGACGCGCACTCAAACCCATACAGACACGCACAGACGCACACACAGACGCACGCACAGACCCGCGCTCACGTGCGCAGGCGCCCCCACAGACGCAGGCGGACACGCACACGGGCACGCCCGCAGACGCGCACGCGCACGCACGCAGTCACGCGCGCACACGCAGGCACACACGCCCGGACACGCGCGCACACGCCCCCGCAAAGACGCGCCCCCGCACAGACGCGCGCGCGCGCGAACGGACGCACGCACGCGCGCAGGCACGCGCGCACACGCACCAGGCCACCCGGAACGTTTGCCAACTCCCCGCCCACCTCAGCACCCCACCCCCCGGGCCCGAGGCGCGTGGTCCCCCACCGCCCCCACCCTCCGACCCCCCCACCGCCCCGCTCTCGGCCTCCCACCCCCCAACCCCCCTCCGGCACTCCACCCCCCACCCCCACGACTCACGCACACACGCCCGCCCGCCCGCCCGCATTCGGGAGCCGCCGGAGATCTCTCGATGCTCGAGACGCCGACTCACCCCTCTCCCTCCCCCCCCCCCGCCCCGGAGACGCCACCTTCCCGAGTCCGCCCGCGCGAGCCCGGAGAGCACTCGCTCGGGCCGAGCCGCCCGAGGGCCTCTGGGCGGGCGTTCGCGGCTGGCCCGCCGCGCCTCCGCTGGACCTCACTAAGTCCGGCCTCGCTCCCGAGAGCCTCGAGGGCCTCCCTCGGTGAGATGTCTCCCCAGTCGGACCGGGGGGCCCAGAGCCGGTCCGTACCGGCTCTGGGAAGGCGTTCCCGGCCTCCCCCCCGCCCCCCGTTTGCCCGCCCGCGTCGCGGGAGGATGGAAAGCGATGAGGAAGAACGCTCTCGGTGGCGGCCGTGGTTTTCTTTTGCGACGCGGATGCCGGCAAACGCACGGCTCCCTCCCTCCCTCCCTCCCTCCCTCCCTCCCTCCCTCCCGACGCAATTTGCCCGTTCAACCCGCCTCACGCGTACCGTTGGCTCGGCGACAGGGACGACGGCGGAAAACGTCTCCCGGTCTGCCTGCTGCGCCACGCGGGCACTCAAAGAACGAGGAGGAAAACTTCGGGGACTGGCGGTCTCATCCCGTCCCGTTTGTCGCGTCCGTCCAAAGGATACGGATCGGAGAACACCTGCCCGTCCGACGCTTGGGACGTGCTCTCTTCTCCCTCCCGCCCCCGGTGGACGCTCATCCCCTCGGGCGCCCCCCCCCGTTCGGCCCTTTCGGGGGCGAGCGCGCGCGCGCGCCCCATGACGCTCCCGAGAGGTTTCCCCGGCGGCCCGGGGGAGTCTGTCCCCTCTGCCACCCTCGAGCCCCGGCCGGGGCCCAGGTGGACCCGGTTCCACCCCCCCGCCGCCCTTCGCTCCGGTCGTCGGCCGTCACCCGGCGGCCGCTTCGATACCGTCCCCCTCCGGAGCTCTGCGGCGCCGACGGGATGGGAAGCGGTCCCGGCGGGCGCGCGCTGGCCACGGCGGCCCGGGGCCTTCGCTCCGTCTCCTCGAGCCCGGCCTGGCTCCCGGCGTCCTCCCGGGGTCCTCCCGGGGTCCTCCCTCCCTCCCTCCCTCCCTCCTTCCCTCCCTCCCTCCCTCCCTCTCTCCCTCCCAGGGCCCCCCCCCGAGTGGGACACGCCGGCTGGCCGGCATGGTGCTCCAGGGCTCCAGCGGGGTAGACGGGATCTTCCTGGCTGAGGGGCGAAATGGCCCAGCTGGGCCGGACCCCCTTGGATCGGAACTTTGGGAGATGGGGCCAAGGTGGTGGAATAGGCTGACGCTTCCGCCTAGCTCTCTTGACGACAAAGACCCGGAAACACAAGCGAACGAGTATGTCTGCGACGAGCGGCGAGTCCTGACCGTCGAAGGCGGGCTTAGACGACGCACTGAGGGGCAGCGGCAGGAAGAGACCTTTCAGGGGCAGAGAGGGTTTACCGGCCCTGCCCCGCGGGGAGCCCTCAGGCACCATTCCCAGAGCGGCTGCTGCAGTGGGCTGGTACCGTCGTTCCACTGCTGTTCCGTCAGGGAGAAGCAGCCAGCCACACAGCCTGCTCACACCTCCGGAACCTGAGGAGGGCCCGGCCGGGCGGATCCCCTTGGCCCAACCGACCCCGCGCTGTGGCCGGCCCCACCGTCTTCCGGCCGCCCCGCGCCGAGAAACGTGTTCGGCGGCGGCGCTGGGAGGCGGGGGAGGGGGGCGGGGGGGGAGCCGGGACGGGGCCGGGCGTCCGGCCGCCCGGCGACGCGCCCTCGCCGGCCGCCGATCCGGATCCGTCCCGCTGCACTCCGCGCCGGTTGTCGGCCGCCACCTGGCGGCCGCTTTGATATCGTCTTCCCCCGGAGCTCCGGCGCCGGCGACACGCGCGGGAGGCGATGTGGCCGCGCTGGCCGAGGCGACGTTCCCGGACGCCGGCGGCGGCGTCGGCAGGATCGTCCTGGCCGAGGCGGGAAAGGGCCCGGCCGGGTGGATCCCCTTGGCCCAACCGACCCCGCGCCGTGGCCGGCCCCAACGCCTTCCGGCCGCCCCGCGCCGAGAAACGTGTTCGGCGGCGGCGCTGGGAGGCGGGGGAGGGGGGCGGGGGGGGAGCCGGGACGGGACCGGGTGTCCGGCCGCCCGGCGACGCGCCCTCGCCGGCCGCCGATCCGGATCCGTCCCGCTGTCGCCCGCGCCGGTTGTCGGCCGCCACCTGGCGGCCGCTTTGACATCGTTTTCCTCCGGAGCTCCGGCGCCGGCGACATGGGAGGCGCTGTGGCCGCGCTGGCCGAGGCGACGTCTCGGGACGCCGGCGGCGTCGGCGGGATCGTCCCGGCCACGGTGGGGCGCCGGCGCCAGAGCCACGTTCCGGAATTGGGCCCGCAGCTTCATGTGGCCGAGGCGGTGGCCGTCGCCGCCGCCGCCGCCGCCGCCGCCGCCGCCGCGCTCCCGGGTGCCGTGTTTTAGACGGCGCTGGACCGAACCGGGCCGCACCGAGACGGCGCAGGCAGAAGAACGGGACAAGGCACGCCCCGGCCGTTCGCGCGCCTTCCTTCGCGCGGCCCGGTCGTCACCGGGGCCTCCGGCGTAGGTCCGGGGTGGCCCGCGGAGGGCGCCCCGGGCCCGGGCGCGGTCCCGCGTGGGGTCCGGACCGTCGGAGAATTTTTTCAAAGTCCCGCTCCGGGGGTCCCCGGGCCGAGGTTGCCGCCCCCGGCCCGCCCCGGCCCGGCCACGGACCCGCGCGGGGCCCGGACCTTCGGAGGGGCCCCGCCGCCCGAGAATTTTTTCCAAGTCCCCCCTCCGAGGGTTCCCCGACCGGCCCGCGTTGGCCGCAGCGCAGGCGGCTGGCTCTGGGCGCCCGCGCGGCCCCGGCCAGCTCCGTCACCCCGTCCCGCGGGTCGACCAGAGGATCCCGGGAGCTCCGGGGAGGGCGGGGCGCTGGGGGCCATGGGGTCGCGCTACGGACCGATGGCCGGGCCGCAGTTCCGGGGGCTCGCCGTGGGGAGCGGGCCCCTCCCGCCGCGGGGCGTGGCTTTTCTCTCGCCCAAAACGGGCGATTTGGGCCACCAGATTGGTGCTGACACGCTCTCCTCGCCGGGTGACTCCCGCTGAGCAGATGGGAAACCTGGACGGGTCCGTAGACGCCGGTCCACCGACGGCCCACGCCCTCCCCCGCTCCTCCCCGCTTGAGCCGCCCGCCTGGGGCCCGTGCGCCGGCTCTCGCGCGTCCAGATGTCCAACCGCGGTGCCTCCCCCCGGTCTCCAGTGCCCGAGGGCGGCGTGGCACGGGCGCCGCGGGCCCTCTGACCCGCGTGCCCCTTGTCGCAGGCACCCGCGGTGGCCGCGGTGCTCGCCAGAGTGTGCCCCGCTCCCCCCCTCCCCCAGGCCCACGTGCCTCGCGTGTCAGGCGTTCTCCGTGTGCGGGGTCCTCGCGGCCACCTTTCCGCAGCCGGGGCGGGCGAGGCAGAAAGCGGGTCCTCTCCGGGGCTGTCCTCGCCCGCCTCCTGGCAGCCCTGGCGGGGGGGTCTTCTCCTCCTCGCTTGTGCCTGGGCTGACCCGATCGATGTGGTGTTGTCGTGCTCTCCCGGGCCGGGTCCGAGCCGCGCCAAGACGAGGGACGGACATTCGTGGCGAATGGGACCGCTCTTCTCGCTCAGCGCGCGGGCCCCTCGCTCCTCCTCCCCGCCCGCCGGTGGTGCGCAGAGGGGCAGGGGCACGGAATCCGGCCCGACCTCGCTCATCTGCCCTCGTTCGCGGCCTCGCGGCCAGCGTCGGCGGTGGCGGGGTCCTGAGACCGAGCAGGACAGCCTCTGCTCGTGGCCCTGGTGTTCTGCCTCGCGTCGGGCCCTCCCCCGCCCCCCGCGGCGGGGGGGCTCTCTGGTCAGGCGCACCCGCGCGCCCCACCCAGGTGGTGCCGGTGCGCCTCGAGTGGCCCTTTGGCGGTGCCCCTGGAACGCTCCAGGCCGTCCCTCAGGTGCCTGAGGCCGGGTGGCGGTGCCGTTTCCCCGTTCCCAGCCCACCCT
>NW_026974923.1:135000-145000 GCF_030014295.1 Loxodonta africana | reverse complement strand
TCTGTCTCTGCCTCTGTCTCTGTCTCCGCCTCTGTCTCTACCTCTGTCTCTGCCTCTGCTTCTGTCTCTGCCTGTCTCTGTCTCTGCCTCTGTCTCTGTCTCTCTCTGCCTCTGCCTCTGCGTCCGAGCGTAGCGGGCCCGCTTCGGGATACCGCGCGGGCGCGTGGCCGGCGGGCGCGCGAGTCGTGCGGTCGACCCTACGTAGTTCGGGCGCGCGCCCCCGTGTCTCGCGTGCGACGCGTCCTCCGGGGTCGCGTGCGTGCGTGCGTGCGTGCGGGCGGGCGGGCGGGCGGGCGGACGCGGGTGCGTCGCGGTCACCGTCCGTGCGCGTGCGCCGTCTCGAGCGCGTCCCACTTTGGGGGGACGGCGGGCGCGCGGGGGCGCCGCGGGCGTGTGGCCGTGCCGCGCCTTCCGCGTGGGCGTCCCCCCCGCGCGGCGCGGGAGGCGCCCGTTCGTTCGCGTCTCCCGCCCGCGGTTCCGGTGCGCCGTCTCTCCGTCCGCGCGCGTCGCCGGGCGTGCGTCCGAGCCCGCGTGCCGCCTGCCCGTGGGTGCCGCGTGTACGGGGCCGCGTCCGCGCCCGCGTCCCCGAGCGTCAAGTGCAGGCCGCGCGCGCCTAGTGGAGCGTGCCCGCCCGCTCCGTGTATCGTGTGCGCGGGGGCGACGCGCGTTCCCGCGTGTTCCGCCTGCCTGCGTCTACCTCCGCGTCTCCCGAGCGTCCCGTGCGTGCGTCTGCTGTGCGCGTGCGTCTCCGCGTTTCCGCGTGCCCCGGGCGTGCGTCCGTGTCGCCGGAGGGCGCCGCCGCCGCCGCCGCCGCTGCGTGCGCGTACGTGTCCGCGCGGGTGCGCGCGTGGCCTCTCCGGTGCGCGCGCGCGCGCGCGGCCCCGTCCGTCCGAGTGCGGCGCGCCCTCTTCGGGATGCCGCGCGGGCGCGCGGCCGGCGGGCGCGCGAGTCGCGCGGTCGGGCGTACGTACCTCGTGCCCGTGCCCCCGTCTCGCGCGCGACGCGTCTATCGCGTCGCGCGTGTGTGGCGGGGGCGCCGTGTCCTCCGAAGCGCTGCGGCGCGGCCGTCCGCCCCGTCGCGCCCCTCCCTCCGTCCGCGCGGGTGGGCGTCCCGCTTCGGGGGGGGGCGGCGGGGGTTGGCCGCGGGCGGGCTTCTGTTGGGGGGGTCCGCGGGCGTGTGCCCCTGAGGCGTACCTTCCCGTGTTTCGGCCGCGCCGTCCGTGCGAGTCGCCGTGCGTCCGGGCCCCCGTGCGCGTGCGCGAGCGGACCGTGTCCGTGGGTGCCGCGCGTCCGCGTTCCCGCGTGTTCTGCCTGCCCGCGCCTACCTCTGTGTCTCCCGGGCGTCCCGGGGTTGTGTCTGCTGCGCGCGCGCGCGCGCCCCCTCGCGTCCATCTCCGTGTTTCCGTGTGCTCCGTGGGCCCGTCCGTGTCTCCGGAGGGCACCCTGCGGTGCGGGCGCACGCGCGCGCGGGCGCGTTCCCGTCCTTCCGTCCGTCCGTCCGTCCTCCTCCTCCTCCTCCGCCCCCCACCGCCCACACCCCCGCCGCCCCCCGCCGCCCCCACCGCCTCCGCCGCCTCCAAACCTCTTCCCCGCCTGGCGGGTGGCAGCCGGCGGCCACGTCGGACTGGATCCGGATATCGCCAGCGTGGGGCCCACAGCAAGGGCGCAGGCGGGGTGGGGTTGGGGGTGCGTGGTGGGCGGTGGGGGGGGTGGCGCCAGCGGTCCTCGGCGGCGGCGGGCCTAGCGCCGCCGGCACGTGCCCCTCCGGTTTCAGTCGGGACCGCCTCCGTGACGTCGAGGAGAGCTTCTCCACCCGTCCGTCCGAGGGCGCGGGGGTTCGGCGGACCGAGGGTGCCGTCGTCCCTCGACGACCGCCTTCGGGTCGCGCGCACACACACGCTCGGAGGCGCCCCGTCTCAACTGAAAGGAGTCGGCGGAGTAGAAACCGCGGCCCTCGAGACAGCTCCCTAACGCCGGGTGCGTGCGGCGGGGTGCTTTCTACACCCTACAGAAGGAAAACGCCTGTGGCCGGAGTTCTCGACGCCCGCCTTTCGACGCACCCTCTCGTCGCCTCGCTCCGTTTCCTAAGGCTCTCGTGACTCCTCCCGTTCTATTTCAGGGAGGCGCAGCTGAAGGGCTATCCGCTCCGCCCGTCCGTGAAGTTGGGCTTTCCCCCCGAAGGTGGCCGGAAGGGGGTGGGGGGGCGCGTGAGCCAAAGGATCTTGAAAACGCGGCGGCGGCGGTACCGCTTTCGGCTCTCGCCGATCCCACGCAGAGGCGGGGGCGCGGGCAGGTCCGCGCGCAGGTGCCCGTGCGAAGGTGCAGGCGCGTGCAGGCGCGGGCGCGCGCGCGCGCGCCCTCGGGCAGGTACGTAGAGGCGGGCGCCCGCGCGTGCACACCCCTAGGCGTACGCACGGGCACGGACCGTGCGTACCGCCCGCCCGCGCACGGGCGCGTGCACGCGCCTGCGTGTCCGTATCTGCAGCCACGGGCGTGAGCGCGTGGGCGCCTACCGTCCTTCTTCTACCTAACGCCGTCACCGGGCTGGCTCGGCGTCCAGGTATGCCTGTCTCCCCCTCCCCTCCAATCCCCTCCCCCTCCCCGCCCCCCTCCCCTCCCCTCCCCGCCCCCCTCCCCTCCCCTCCCCTCCCCCTCCCCCTCCCGTCCCTCCCCCCTCCCCCGTCCCCCTCCCCCTCCCCTCCCCTCGTCTCCCCTCCCCTCCCCCCTCCCCCTCCCCGTCCCTCCCACCACCGCCTCCCCTCCCCCTCCCCTCCCCCTCGCCTCCCCTGCCCCCATCCCCCTCCCCTCCCCCACCCCTCCCGCCCACCCCCTCCCCCTCCCCCTCCCTCTGCCTGTCTCCTTCCTTTTCTGAAACCGGGTTTTCCTCTTCGAGAGCCGTTCCGCCCCTCGGGCGAAACCAACTCGCCGCGTACCGGAGACCGAGTGCAAAGACGGAGCCCCGGCGGCGCGGCGGCGGCGGCGGCTCGGAGCTCGGCTGCCGACCGAGATCGTCGGCGGTTCGGATCCGCCGGCTCCTCCTTGGGAAGCCCGTGGGGCGGCTCGACTCTCTCCCCTAGGGCCGCTCCGAGTCCCGAGCCGCTCGACGGCACGCGACGGCAGCGGCGCCGCAGTCAGTTCTCTATCTAAACGGAAACGACGACGATGACGAACGTCAGTCTTCACCGCCACGCCCTACTCCCCACCCGAGCACCGTTCCAACTCGGGTGTTTCTCTCCCTGTGGCGGGGGTCCCCCCCGACTGAGAAAAAATAAACCGCCCCCCGAGGACGGCCCGCGTTCGGAGCCTCTTGGTAGTAGCGCGCCTTCACGGGACGACGGCACGCGCGCCCGTCACCCGCTTCCCGGAAAGCTCCCCCCGCGGAGAGTCGCGAACTCGGGCGAAGACGGAGGAGTCCGCGTACCCGTCGCCCAAGGTTCAGCCATCGTCCGATTGGAAACCGGTGCCTTCCCGGTCCCGCCTCCCCGTCGATCGACGCCTCCCGGGGGTGGGATGGCTTCCAGCCGAACCAGCCTACCGTACCCTTCCCCTCCTACGTACCTCGGGAGGTCGGCTCGGACAGGGAGGGGCCCGTCAGATGTCCAGTCCGCCGTGAGCTTTCCACGACGACGGTCGGCCGGTCGGCCGGCCGGTCGGCCGGTCGGCCGGTCGGTCGGTCGGTCGGTCGTCCCGGAACACCCCGGTCGGGTCCGCGCGCGCGCGCGGCACGGGCTTCACACACCTCGCTCCTCTGGCTTCCCGGGAGACGCTCGCGGCACGGCGACGCGTGCAACGCGGGAACGGCGACGCTGCCCTCGGCCTTACCGTCCCCCCCCTCCAGCCGAATACGGCCCCGGCCCTCACCGCGGGCCGAGTTGGGGGGCTGGGGGTCGGGCCGGGGGGGGGGATCGGCGGCGGCGGCCCTCGTCGGCAGGCGGCGCTAGCGCCGCCGGCGTGCGGCCTTACGGTTCCCGTTGCGATTCCCCTCGTGGGCGCGGAGAAAAGCCTCTCCATCCGGCCAAGGGGGCGCCCGTTCGGCGGACCGAGGGCGACGACGGGGGGCTGCCCGTCCGCCTGAGCGCGCGCCCGCTCCCGCAGGCACAGGCGCGCGCGGGCGCAGGCACAGGCGCACACGCTCAGACACGCGCTCACGCGCAGACGCGCACTCAAACCCATACAGACACGCACAGACGCACACACAGACGCACGCACAGACCCGCGCTCACGTGCGCAGGCGCCCCCACAGACGCAGGCGGACACGCACACGGGCACGCCCGCAGACGCGCACGCGCACGCACGCAGTCACGCGCGCACACGCAGGCACACACGCCCGGACACGCGCGCACACGCCCCCGCAAAGACGCGCCCCCGCACAGACGCGCGCGCGCGCGAACGGACGCACGCACGCGCGCAGGCACGCGCGCACACGCACCAGGCCACCCGGAACGTTTGCCAACTCCCCGCCCACCTCAGCACCCCACCCCCCGGGCCCGAGGCGCGTGGTCCCCCACCGCCCCCACCCTCCGACCCCCCCACCGCCCCGCTCTCGGCCTCCCACCCCCCAACCCCCCTCCGGCACTCCACCCCCCACCCCCACGACTCACGCACACACGCCCGCCCGCCCGCCCGCATTCGGGAGCCGCCGGAGATCTCTCGATGCTCGAGACGCCGACTCACCCCTCTCCCTCCCCCCCCCCCGCCCCGGAGACGCCACCTTCCCGAGTCCGCCCGCGCGAGCCCGGAGAGCACTCGCTCGGGCCGAGCCGCCCGAGGGCCTCTGGGCGGGCGTTCGCGGCTGGCCCGCCGCGCCTCCGCTGGACCTCACTAAGTCCGGCCTCGCTCCCGAGAGCCTCGAGGGCCTCCCTCGGTGAGATGTCTCCCCAGTCGGACCGGGGGGCCCAGAGCCGGTCCGTACCGGCTCTGGGAAGGCGTTCCCGGCCTCCCCCCCGCCCCCCGTTTGCCCGCCCGCGTCGCGGGAGGATGGAAAGCGATGAGGAAGAACGCTCTCGGTGGCGGCCGTGGTTTTCTTTTGCGACGCGGATGCCGGCAAACGCACGGCTCCCTCCCTCCCTCCCTCCCTCCCTCCCTCCCTCCCTCCCGACGCAATTTGCCCGTTCAACCCGCCTCACGCGTACCGTTGGCTCGGCGACAGGGACGACGGCGGAAAACGTCTCCCGGTCTGCCTGCTGCGCCACGCGGGCACTCAAAGAACGAGGAGGAAAACTTCGGGGACTGGCGGTCTCATCCCGTCCCGTTTGTCGCGTCCGTCCAAAGGATACGGATCGGAGAACACCTGCCCGTCCGACGCTTGGGACGTGCTCTCTTCTCCCTCCCGCCCCCGGTGGACGCTCATCCCCTCGGGCGCCCCCCCCCCGTTCGGCCCTTTCGGGGGCGAGCGCGCGCGCGCGCCCCATGACGCTCCCGAGAGGTTTCCCCGGCGGCCCGGGGGAGTCTGTCCCCTCTGCCACCCTCGAGCCCCGGCCGGGGCCCAGGTGGACCCGGTTCCACCCCCCCGCCGCCCTTCGCTCCGGTCGTCGGCCGTCACCCGGCGGCCGCTTCGATACCGTCCCCCTCCGGAGCTCTGCGGCGCCGACGGGATGGGAAGCGGTCCCGGCGGGCGCGCGCTGGCCACGGCGGCCCGGGGCCTTCGCTCCGTCTCCTCGAGCCCGGCCTGGCTCCCGGCGTCCTCCCGGGGTCCTCCCGGGGTCCTCCCTCCCTCCCTCCCTCCCTCCCTCCCTCCCTCCCTCCCTCCCTCCCTCCCAGGGCCCCCCCCCGAGTGGGACACGCCGGCTGGCCGGCATGGTGCTCCAGGGCTCCAGCGGGGTAGACGGGATCTTCCTGGCTGAGGGGCGAAATGGCCCGGCTGGGCCGGACCCCCTTGGATCGGAACTTTGGGAGATGGGGCCAAGGTGGTGGAATAGGCTGACGCTTCCGCCTAGCTCTCTTGACGACAAAGACCCGGAAACACAAGCGAACGAGTATGTCTGCGACGAGCGGCGAGTCCTGACCGTCGAAGGCGGGCTTAGACGACGCACTGAGGGGCAGCGGCAGGAAGAGACCTTTCAGGGGCAGAGAGGGTTTACCGGCCCTGCCCCGCGGGGAGCCCTCAGGCACCATTCCCAGAGCGGCTGCTGCAGTGGGCTGGTACCGTCGTTCCACTGCTGTTCCGTCAGGGAGAAGCAGCCAGCCACACAGCCTGCTCACACCTCCGGAACCTGAGGAGGGCCCGGCCGGGCGGATCCCCTTGGCCCAACCGACCCCGCGCTGTGGCCGGCCCCACCGTCTTCCGGCCGCCCCGCGCCGAGAAACGTGTTCGGCGGCGGCGCTGGGAGGCGGGGGAGGGGGGCGGGGGGGGAGCCGGGACGGGGCCGGGCGTCCGGCCGCCCGGCGACGCGCCCTCGCCGGCCGCCGATCCGGATCCGTCCCGCTGCACTCCGCGCCGGTTGTCGGCCGCCACCTGGCGGCCGCTTTGATATCGTCTTCCCCCGGAGCTCCGGCGCCGGCGACACGCGCGGGAGGCGATGTGGCCGCGCTGGCCGAGGCGACGTTCCCGGACGCCGGCGGCGGCGTCGGCAGGATCGTCCTGGCCGAGGCGGGAAAGGGCCCGGCCGGGTGGATCCCCTTGGCCCAACCGACCCCGCGCCGTGGCCGGCCCCAACGCCTTCCGGCCGCCCCGCGCCGAGAAACGTGTTCGGCGGCGGCGCTGGGAGGCGGGGGAGGGGGGCGGGGGGGGAGCCGGGACGGGACCGGGTGTCCGGCCGCCCGGCGACGCGCCCTCGCCGGCCGCCGATCCGGATCCGTCCCGCTGTCGCCCGCGCCGGTTGTCGGCCGCCACCTGGCGGCCGCTTTGACATCGTTTTCCTCCGGAGCTCCGGCGCCGGCGACATGGGAGGCGCTGTGGCCGCGCTGGCCGAGGCGACGTCTCGGGACGCCGGCGGCGTCGGCGGGATCGTCCCGGCCACGGTGGGGCGCCGGCGCCAGAGCCACGTTCCGGAATTGGGCCCGCAGCTTCATGTGGCCGAGGCGGTGGCCGTCGCCGCCGCCGCCGCCGCCGCCGCCGCCGCCGCGCTCCCGGGTGCCGTGTTTTAGACGGCGCTGGACCGAACCGGGCCGCACCGAGACGGCGCAGGCAGAAGAACGGGACAAGGCACGCCCCGGCCGTTCGCGCGCCTTCCTTCGCGCGGCCCGGTCGTCACCGGGGCCTCCGGCGTAGGTCCGGGGTGGCCCGCGGAGGGCGCCCCGGGCCCGGGCGCGGTCCCGCGTGGGGTCCGGACCGTCGGAGAATTTTTTCAAAGTCCCGCTCCGGGGGTCCCCGGGCCGAGGTTGCCGCCCCCGGCCCGCCCCGGCCCGGCCACGGGCCCGCGCGGGGCCCGGACCTTCGGAGGGGCCCCGCCGCCCGAGAATTTTTTCCAAGTCCCCCCTCCGAGGGTTCCCCGACCGGCCCGCGTTGGCCGCAGCGCAGGCGGCTGGCTCTGGGCGCCCGCGCGGCCCCGGCCAGCTCCGTCACCCCGTCCCGCGGGTCGACCAGAGGATCCCGGGAGCTCCGGGGGGGGCGGGGCGCTGGGGGCCATGGGGTCGCGCTACGGACCGATGGCCGGGCCGCAGTTCCGGGGGCTCGCCGTGGGGAGCGGGCCCCTCCCGCCGCGGGGCGTGGCTTTTCTCTCGCCCAAAACGGGCGATTTGGGCCACCAGATTGGTGCTGACACGCTCTCCTCGCCGGGTGACTCCCGCTGAGCAGATGGGAAACCTGGACGGGTCCGTAGACGCCGGTCCACCGACGGCCCACGCCCTCCCCCGCTCCTCCCCGCTTGAGCCGCCCGCCTGGGGCCCGTGCGCCGGCTCTCGCGCGTCCAGATGTCCAGCCGCGGTGCCTCCCCCCGGTCTCCAGTGCCCGAGGGCGGCGTGGCACGGGCGCCGCGGGCCCTCTGACCCGCGTGCCCCTTGTCGCAGGCACCCGCGGTGGCCGCGGTGCTCGCCAGAGTGTGCCCCGCTCCCCCCCTCCCCCAGGCCCACGTGCCTCGCGTGTCAGGCGTTCTCCGTGTGCGGGGTCCTCGCGGCCACCTTTCCGCAGCCGGGGCGGGCGAGGCAGAAAGCGGGTCCTCTCCGGGGCTGTCCTCGCCCGCCTCCTGGCAGCCCTGGCGGGGGGGTCTTCTCCTCCTCGCTTGTGCCTGGGCTGACCCGATCGATGTGGTGTTGTCGTGCTCTCCCGGGCCGGGTCCGAGCCGCGCCAAGACGAGGGACGGACATTCGTGGCGAATGGGACCGCTCTTCTCGCTCAGCGCGCGGGCCCCTCGCTCCTCCTCCCCGCCCGCCGGTGGTGCGCAGAGGGGCAGGGGCACGGAATCCGGCCCGACCTCGCTCATCTGCCCTCGTTCGCGGCCTCGCGGCCAGCGTCGGCGGTGGCGGGGTCCTGAGACCGAGCAGGACAGCCTCTGCTCGTGGCCCTGGTGTTCTGCCTCGCGTCGGGCCCTCCCCCGCCCCCCGCGGCGGGGGGGCTCTCTGGTCAGGCGCACCCGCGCGCCCCACCCAGGTGGTGCCGGTGCGCCTCGAGTGGCCCTTTGGCGGTGCCCCTGGAACGCTCCAGGCCGTCCCTCAGGTGCCTGAGGCCGGGTGGCGGTGCCGTTTCCCCGTTCCCAGCCCACCCTTCCGGTCACCGCTCACGCGTGTGGGCGTGCGCCCCTCGAGCCGAGAGAAATAAAAAACAGGAGTGCGGCCGAGAGGGAGAGAAAGGATGTGGAGGAAAAAAAAAAAAAAAAAAGAAGGGGGGTCGAGCGGGGTAAGACCTTTAGAGCACGCACGCCTCGCGGGAGGGTGCCGTGCCTGATCCCGAGAAGGCGGGGGTGAGAGAGGGGTGCGCGCGTGCGTGCCCGCCCCGGTGCCTGCCGAGACCCGCGTGAGGCAAGCGAGAGCGGAAGGAGGAGGGCCCGCGTGTTGCTTCCGCCGGTGCCGAGGGAAGTCGCCCTTGCGAGGTGGGGGCCCAGGCTGCGTAGCCGCGGCTGGGCCCCGGCGGTCCGTTGTTAGGCTCTGTCGTACCTCCTCCCCCCCGCGGGCCGCCCTAGAGCGCGGACCCCTCTACAGAGGGAGACCGGGGGGTGTGTTGGGCTTTTAGGTGCCCAGGCAAGCCTCGGGTGTGCGCGGCGCGTACCCGCGAGGCCCCGCGCGCTCGCCGGAGCCTGGCTCCGGTGAGGCGGGATGAGGCGGAGAAGCTTTAAAAGAGAAACGGAAAAAAAAAAAAACGGACGACTCAAAAGGCGTGACTTTCCGAGGCCCTCGGTCGCCGCTGCGGTGCCCCACCCGTTCCCTCCTCGCCCGAGTGGAGGGTGGACGCAGCACGGAGCCGGGAGCACGCGCCGTCCCCGGGTGAGGCAGAGCCGCCGTGAGCACGAGGCGGCAGGCTCCGTTCCCGGCCGCAGAGGCCCACTGTGCCTTAACCCCCCCGCTGGTGCTTACCAATACCGCAGGCCCCCCCCCCGCCCATCCCCGGGGCGCCCTCGGGCGCCTGGCGGGGGCCCAACGTGGGGGGCGATGGGTGGGGACGGCCCGTCTTCGGTGAAGAAAGTCTTCTCTAGTCATCTCCGAGGGTGCCTTGGGGTGCCGGATCCCCCAGCCGCTGCCCCTCGCCTTGCGCGCAAGCCACCGACCGTGGCTCGCAGGCAGAGCCCCCTCTCCTTCCCGCCCGGTGTGGAGGGAGAGGTCCGCCGGCCCCGCGGTGGGGCCGCGCGCCGCCCTTCGCCTGCCGCGGCCCGCGCCTCCCCCCTGCGAGTCGGGGGAGGGCCTTCGCCGGGCCAGCCGTCTGGCGCCGGGGTCGCGCGCGTCCGTGTGTGCGTGTGAGTGTGCGGCCCTCCCGTCGCGCGCCTGGTGCGGTGGGGCCGGGGGTCCGTCCGGCGGACGGCCCCCGCGCCGTTGTGTGCCGCCTCCCGCCCGCACCCGTCCCGTGCCGCCAGCGGTGCGCGGGTGTGCGGGCCCACCTCCTCACCCGGGAGCTTTCCCGGCGATGTGCCCC
>NW_026974923.1:112500-122500 GCF_030014295.1 Loxodonta africana | reverse complement strand
TCTGCTGTGCGCGTGCGTCTCCGCGTTTCCGCGTGCCCCGGGCGTGCGTCCGTGTCGCCGGAGGGCGCCGCCGCCGCCGCCGCCGCCGCCGCTGCGTGCGCGTACGTGTCCGCGCGGGTGCGCGCGTGGCCTCTCCGGTGCGCGCGCGCGCGCGCGGCCCCGTCCGTCCGAGTGCGGCGCGCCCTCTTCGGGATGCCGCGCGGGCGCGCGGCCGGCGGGCGCGCGAGTCGCGCGGTCGGGCGTACGTACCTCGTGCCCGTGCCCCCGTCTCGCGCGCGACGCGTCTATCGCGTCGCGCGTGTGTGGCGGGGGCGCCGTGTCCTCCGAAGCGCTGCGGCGCGGCCGTCCGCCCCGTCGCGCCCCTCCCTCCGTCCGCGCGGGTGGGCGTCCCGCTTCGGGGGGGGGCGGCGGGGGTTGGCCGCGGGCGGGCTTCTGTCGGGGGGGGTCCGCGGGCGTGTGCCCCTGAGGCGTACCTTCCCGTGTTTCGGCCGCGCCGTCCGTGCGAGTCGCCGTGCGTCCGGGCCCCCGTGCGCGTGCGCGAGCGGACCGTGTCCGTGGGTGCCGCGCGTCCGCGTTCCCGCGTGTTCTGCCTGCCCGCGCCTACCTCTGTGTCTCCCGGGCGTCCCGGGGTTGTGTCTGCTGCGCGCGCGCGCGCGCCCCCTCGCGTCCATCTCCGTGTTTCCGTGTGCTCCGTGGGCCCGTCCGTGTCTCCGGAGGGCACTCTGCGGTGCGGGCGCACGCGCGCGCGGGCGCGTTCCCGTCCTTCCGTCCGTCCGTCCGTCCTCCTCCTCCTCCTCCTCCTCCTCCTCCTCCTCCTCCGCCCCCCACCGCCCACACCCCCGCCGCCCCCCGCCGCCCCCACCGCCTCCGCCGCCTCCAAACCTCTTCCCCGCCTGGCGGGTGGCAGCCGGCGGCCACGTCGGACTGGATCCGGATATCGCCAGCGTGGGGCCCACGGCAAGGGCGGAGGCGGGGTGGGGTTGGGGGTGCGTGGTGGGCGGTGGGGGGGGTGGCGCCAGCGGTCCTCGGCGGCGGCGGGCCTAGCGCCGCCGGCACGTGCCCCTCCGGTTTCAGTCGGGACCGCCTCCGTGACGTCGAGGAGAGCTTCTCCACCCGTCTGTCCGAGGGCGCGGGGGTTCGGCGGACCGAGGGTGCCGTCGTCCCTCGACGACCGCCTTCGGGTCGCGCGCACACACACGCTCGGAGGCGCCCCGTCTCAACTGAAAGGAGTCGGCGGAGTAGAAACCGCGGCCCTCGAGACAGCTCCCTAACGCCGGGTGCGTGCGGCGGGGTGCTTTCTACACCCTACAGAAGGAAAACGCCTGTGGCCGGAGTTCTCGATGCCCGCCTTTCGACGCACCCTCTCGTCGCCTCGCTCCGTTTCCTAAGGCTCTCGTGACTCCTCCCGTTCTATTTCAGGGAGGCGCAGCTGAAGGGCTATCCGCTCCGCCCGTCCGTGAAGTTGAGCTTTCCCCCCGAGGGTGGCCGGAAGGGGGTGGGGGGGGCGCGTGAGCCAAAGGGTCTTGAAAACGCGGCGGCGGCGGTACCGCTTTCGGCTCTCGCCGATCCCACGCAGAGGCGGGGGCGCGGGCAGGTCCGCGCGCAGGTGCCCGTGCGAAGGTGCAGGCGCGTGCAGGCGCGGGCGCGCGCGCGCGCGCCCTCGGGCAGGTACGTAGAGGCGGGCGCCCGCGCGTGCACACCCCTAGGCGTACGCACGCGCACGGACGCGCCCGTGTGGGCGCGCCCCCGCCTACGCGCGTGTACCCGCGCGGGTACGCACGGGCAGGCACGTGCGTACCGCCCGCCCGCGCACGGGCGCGTGCACGCGCCTGCGTGTCCGTATCTGCAGCCACGGGCGTGAGCGCGTGGGCGCCTACCGTCCTTCTTCTACCTAACGCCGTCACCGGGCTGGCTCGGCGTCCAGGTATGCCTGTCTCCCCCTCCCCTCCAATCCCCTCCCCCTCCCCGTCCCCCTCCCCGCCCCCCTCCCCTCCCCTCCCCTCCCCCTCCCCCTCCCGTCCCTCCCCCCTCCCCCGTCCCCCTCCCCCTCCCCTCCCCTCGTCTCCCCTCCCCTCCCCCCTCCCCCTCCCCGTCCCTCCCCCCACCGCCTCCCCTCCCGCACCCCTCCCCCTCCCCTCCCCCTCGCCTCCCCTGCCCCCATCCCCCTCCCCTCCCCCACCCCTCCCGCCCACCCCCTCCCCCTCCCCCTCCCTCTGCCTGTCTCCTTCCTTTTCTGAAACCGGGTTTTCCTCTTCGAGAGCCGTTCCGCCCCTCGGGCGAAACCAACTCGCCGCGTACCGGAGACCGAGTGCAAAGACGGAGCCCCGGCGGCGCGGCGGCGGCGGCTCGGAGCTCGGCTGCCGACCGAGATCGTCGGCGGTTCGGATCCGCCGGCTCCTCCTTGGGAAGCCCGTGGGGCGGCTCGACTCTCTCCCCTAGGGCCGCTCCGAGTCCCGAGCCGCTCGACGGCACGCGACGGCAGCGGCGCCGCAGTCAGTTCTCTATCTAAACGGAAACGACGACGATGACGAACGTCAGTCTTCACCGCCACGCCCTACTCCCCACCCGAGCACCGTTCCAACTCGGGTGTTTCTCTCCCTGTGGCGGGGGTCCCCCCCGACTGAGAAAAAATAAACCGCCCCCCGAGGACGGCCCGCGTTCGGAGCCTCTTGGTAGTAGCGCGCCTTCACGGGACGACGGCACGCGCGCCCGTCACCCGCTTCCCGGAAAGCTCCCCCCGCAGAGAGTCGCGAACTCGGGCGAAGACGGAGGAGTCCGCGTACCCGTCGCCCAAGGTTCAGCCATCGTCCGATTGGAAACCGGTGCCTTCCCGGTCCCGCCTCCCCGTCGATCGACGCCTCCCGGGGGTGGGATGGCTTCCAGCCGAACCAGCCTACCGTACCCTTCCCCTCCTACGTACCTCGGGAGGTCGGCTCGGACAGGGAGGGGCCCGTCAGATGTCCAGTCCGCCGTGAGCTTTCCACGACGACGGTCGGCCGGTCGGCCGGCCGGTCGGCCGGTCGGCCGGTCGGTCGGTCGGTCGGTCGTCCCGGAACACCCCGGTCGGGTCCGCGCGCGCGCGGCACGGGCTTCACACACCTCGCTCCTCTGGCTTCCCGGGAGACGCTCGCGGCACGGCGACGCGTGCAACGCGGGAACGGCGACGCTGCCCTCGGCCTTACCGTCCCCCCCCTCCAGCCGAATACGGCCCCGGCCCTCACCGCGGGCCGAGTTGGGGGGCTGGGGGTCGGGCCGGGGGGGGGGGATCGGCGGCGGCGGCCCTCGTCGGCAGGCGGCGCTAGCGCCGCCGGCGTGCGGCCTTACGGTTCCCGTTGCGATTCCCCTCGTGGGCGCGGAGAAAAGCCTCTCCATCCGGCCAAGGGGGCGCCCGTTCGGCGGACCGAGGGCGACGACGGGGGGCTGCCCGTCCGCCTGAGCGCGCGCGCGCTCCCGCAGGCACAGGCGCGCGCGGGCGCAGGCACAGGCGCACACGCTCAGACACGCGCTCACGCGCAGACGCGCACTCAAACCCATACAGACACGCACAGACGCACACACAGACGCACGCACAGACCCGCGCTCACGTGCGCAGGCGCCCCCACAGACGCAGGCGGGCACGCACACGGGCACGCCCGCAGACGCGCACGCGCACGCCCGCAGTCACGCGCGCACACGCAGGCACACACGCCCGGACACGCGCGCACACGCCCCCGCAAAGACGCGCCCCCGCACAGACGCGCGCGCGCACAGGCACGCACACCGGGACGCGCGCGCGAACGGACGCACGCACGCGCGCAGGCACGCGCGCACACGCACCAGGCCACCCAGAACGTTTGCCAACTCCCCGCCCACCTCAGCACCCCACCCCCCGGGCCCGAGGCGCGTGGTCCCCCACCGCCCCCACCCTCCGACCCCCCCACCGCCCCGCTCTCGGCCTCCCACCCCCCAACCCCCCTCCGGCACTCCACCCCCCACCCCCACGACTCACGCACACACGCCCGCCCGCCCGCCCGCCCGCCCGCATTCGGGAGCCGCCGGAGATCTCTCGATGCTCGAGACGCCGACTCACCCCTCTCCCTCCCCCCCCCCGCCCCGGAGACGCCACCTTCCCGAGTCCGCCCGCGCGAGCCCGGAGAGCACTCGCTCGGGCCGAGCCGCCCGAGGGCCTCTCGGCGGGCGTTCGCGGCTGGCCCGCCGCGCCTCCGCTGGACCTCACTAAGTCCGGCCTCGCTCCCGAGAGCCTCGAGGGCCTCCCTCGGTGAGATGTCTCCCCAGTCGGACCGGGGGGCCCAGAGCCGGTCCGTACCGGCTTTGGGAAGGCGTTCCCGGCCTCCCCCCCGCCCCCCGTTTGCCCGCCCGCGTCGCGGGAGGATGGAAAGCGATGAGGAAGAACGCTCTCGGTGGCGGCCGTGGTTTTCTTTTGCGACGCGGATGCCGGCAAACGCACGGCTCCCTCCCTCCCTCCCTCCCTCCCTCCCTCCCTCCCTCCCTCCCTCCCGACGCAATTTGCCCGTTCAACCCGCCTCACGCGTACCGTTGGCTCGGCGACAGGGACGACGGCGGAAAACGTCTCCCGGTCTGCCTGCTGCGCCACGCGGGCACTCAAAGAACGAGGAGGAAAACTTCGGGGACTGGCGGTCTCATCCCGTCCCGTTTGTCGCGTCCGTCCAAAGGATACGGATCGGAGAACACCTGCCCGTCCGACGCTTGGGACGTGCTCTCTTCTCCCTCCCGCCCCCGGTGGACGCTCATCCCCTCGGGCGCCCCCCCCCGTTCGGCCCTTTCGGGGGCGAGCGCGCGCGCGCGCCCCATGACGCTCCCGAGAGGTTTCCCCGGCGGCCCGGGGGAGTCTGTCCCCTCTGCCACCCTCGAGCCCCGGCCGGGGCCCAGGTGGACCCGGTTCCACCCCCCCGCCGCCCTTCGCTCCGGTCGTCGGCCGTCACCCGGCGGCCGCTTCGATACTGTCCCCCTCCGGAGCTCTGCGGCGCCGACGGGATGGGAAGCGGTCCCGGCGGGCGCGCGCTGGCCACGGCGGCCCGGGGCCTTCGCTCCGTCTCCTCGAGCCCGGCCTGGCTCCCGGCGTCCTCCCGGGGTCCTCCCTCCCTCCCTCCCTCCCTCCCTCCCTCCCTCCCTCCCTCCCTCCCTCCCTCCCTCCCAGGGCCCCCCCCGAGTGGGACACGCCGGCTGGCCGGCATGGTGCTCCAGGGCTCCAGCGGGGTAGACGGGATCTTCCTGGCTGAGGGGCGAAATGGCCCGGCTGGGCCGGACCCCCTTGGATCGGAACTTTGGGAGATGGGGCCAAGGTGGTGGAATAGGCTGACGCTTCCGCCTAGCTCTCTTGACGACAAAGACCCGGAAACACAAGCGAACGAGTATGTCTGCGACGAGCGGGGAGTCCTGACCGTCGAAGGCGGGCTTAGACGACGCACTGAGGGGCAGCGGCAGGAAGAGACCTTTCAGGGGCAGAGAGGGTTTACCGGCCCTGCCCCGCGGGGAGCCCTCAGGCACCATTCCCAGAGCGGCTGCTGCAGTGGGCTGGTACCGTCGTTCCACTGCTGTTCCGTCAGGGAGAAGCAGCCAGCCACACAGCCTGCTCACACCTCCGGAACCTGAGGAGGGCCCGGCCGGGCGGATCCCCTTGGCCCAACCGACCCCGCGCTGTGGCCGGCCCCACCGTCTTCCGACCGCCCCGCGCCGAGAAACGTGTTCGGCGGCGGCGCTGGGAGGCGGGGGAGGGGGGCGGGGGGGAGCCGGGACGGGGCCGGGCGTCCGGCCGCCCGGCGACGCGCCCTCGCCGGCCGCCGATCCGGATCCGTCCCGCTGCACTCCGCGCCGGTTGTCGGCCGCCACCTGGCGGCCGCTTTGATATCGTCTTCCCCCGGAGCTCCGGCGCCGGCGACACGCGCGGGAGGCGATGTGGCCGCGCTGGCCGAGGCGACGTTCCCGGACGCCGGCGGCGGCGTCGGCAGGATCGTCCTGGCCGAGGCGGGAAAGGGCCCGGCCGGGTGGATCCCCTTGGCCCAACCGACCCCGCGCCGTGGCCGGCCCCAACGCCTTCCGGCCGCCCCGCGCCGAGAAACGTGTTCGGCGGCGGCGCTGGGAGGCGGGGGAGGGGGGCGGGGGGGGAGCCGGGACGGGACCGGGTGTCCGGCCGCCCGGCGACGCGCCCTCGCCGGCCGCCGATCCGGATCCGTCCCGCTGTCGCCCGCGCCGGTTGTCGGCCGCCACCTGGCGGCCGCTTTGACATCGTTTTCCTCGCTCTGGCGCCGGCGACATGGGAGGCGCTGTGGCCGCGCTGGCCGAGGCGACGTCTCGGGACGCCGGCGGCGTCGGCGGGATCGTCCCGGCCACGGTGGGGCGCCGGCGCCAGAGCCACGTTCCGGAATTGGGCCCGCAGCTTCATGTGGCCGAGGCGGTGGCCGTCGCCGCCGCCGCCGCCGCCGCCGCCGCCGCCGCGCTCCCGGGTGCCGTGTTTTAGACGGCGCTGGACCGAACCGGGCCGCACCGAGACGGCGCAGGCAGAAGAACGGGACAAGGCACGCCCCGGCCGTTCGCGCGCCTTCCTTCGCGCGGCCCGGTCGTCACCGGGGCCTCCGGCGTAGGTCCGGGGTGGCCCGCGGAGGGCGCCCCGGGCCCGGGCGCGGTCCCGCGTGGGGTCCGGACCGTCGGAGAATTTTTTCAAAGTCCCGCTCCGGGGGTCCCCGGGCCGAGGTTGCCGCCCCCGGCCCGCCCCGGCCCGGCCACGGGCCCGCGCGGGGCCCGGACCTTCGGAGGGGCCCCGCCGCCCGAGAATTTTTTCCAAGTCCCCCCTCCGAGGGTTCCCCGACCGGCCCGCGTTGGCCGCAGCGCAGGCGGCTGGCTCTGGGCGCCCGCGCGGCCCCGGCCAGCTCCGTCACCCCGTCCCGCGGGTCGACCAGAGGATCCCGGGAGCTCCGGGGGGGGGGGCGGGGCGCTGGGGGCCATGGGGTCGCGCTACGGACCGATGGCCGGGCCGCAGTTCCGGGGGCTCGCCGTGGGGAGCGGGCCCCTCCCGCCGCGGGGCGTGGCTTTTCTCTCGCCCAAAACGGGCGATTTGGGCCACCAGATTGGTGCTGACACGCTCTCCTCGCTGGGTGACACCCGCTGAGCAGATGGGAAACCTGGACGGGTCCGTAGACGCCGGTCCACCGACGGCCCACGCCCTCCCCCGCTCCTCCCCGCTTGAGCCGCCCGCCTGGGGCCCGTGCGCCGGCTCTCGCGCGTCCAGATGTCCAGCCGCGGTGCCTCCCCCCGGTCTCCAGTGCCCGAGGGCGGCGTGGCACGGGCGCCGCGGGCCCTCTGACCCGCGTGCCCCTTGTCGCAGGCACCCGCGGTGGCCGCGGTGCTCGCCAGAGTGTGCCCCGCTCCCCCTCCCCCAGGCCCACGTGCCTCGCGTGTCAGGCGTTCTCCGTGTGCGGGGTCCTCGCGGCCACCTTTCCGCAGCCGGGGCGGGCGAGGCAGGAAGCGGGTCCTCTCCGGGGCTGTCCTCGCCCGCCTCCTGGCAGCCTTAGGCGGGGGGTCTTCTCCTCCTCGCTTGTGCCTGGGCTGACCCGATCGATGTGGTGCTGTCGTGCTCTCCCGGGCCGGGTCCGAGCCGCGCCAAGACGAGGGACGGACATTCGTGGCGAATGGGACCGCTCTTCTCGCTCAGCGCGCGGGCCCCTCGCTCCTCCTCCCCACCCGCCGTTGGTGCGCAGAGGGGCAGGGGCACGGAATCCGGCCCGACCTCGCTCATCTGCCCTCGTTCGCGGCCTCGCGGCCAGCGTCGGCGGTGGCGGGGTCCTGAGACCGAGCAGGACAGCCTCTGCTCGTGGCCCTGGTGTTCTGCCTCGCGTCGGGCCCTCCCCCGCCCCCCGCGGCGGGGGGGCTCTCTGGTCCGACGCACCCGCGCGCCCCACCCAGGTGGTGCCGGTGCGCCTCGAGTGGCCCTTTGGCGGTGCCCCTGGAACGCTCCAGGCCGTCCCTCAGGTGCCTGAGGCCGGGTGGCGGTGCCGTTTCCCCGTTCCCAGCCCACCCTTCCGGTCACCGCTCACGCGCGTGGGCGTGCGCCCCTCGAGCCGAGAGAAATAAAAAACAGGAGTGCGGCCGAGAGGGAGAGAAAGGATGTGGAGAAAAAAAAAAAAAAAAGAAGGGGGGTCGAGCGGGGTAAGACCTTTAGAGCACGCACGCCTCGCGGGAGGGTGCCGTGCCTGATCCCGAGAAGGCGGGGGTGAGAGAGGGGTGCGCGCGTGCGTGCCCGCCCCGGTGCCTGCCGAGACCCGCGTGAGGCAAGCGAGAGCGGAAGGAGGAGGGCCCGCGTGTTGCTTCCGCCGGTGCCGAGGGAAGTCGCCCTTGCGAGGTGGGGGCCCAGGCTGCGTAGCCGCGGCTGGGCCCCGGCGGTCCGTTGTTAGGCTCTGTCGTACCTCCTCCCCCCCGCGGGCCGCCCTAGAGCGCGGACCCCTCTACAGAGGGAGACCGGGGGGTGTGTTGGGCTTTAGGTGCCCAGGCAAGCCTCGGGTGTGCGCGGCGCGTACCCGCGAGGCCCCGCGCGCTCGCCGGAGCCTGGCTCCGGTGAGGCGGGATGAGGCGGAGAAGCTTTAAAAGAGAAACGGAAAAAAAAAAAAACGGACGACTCAAAAGGCGTGACTTTCCGAGGCCCTCGGTCGCCGCTGCGGTGCCCCACCCGTTCCCTCCTCGCCCGAGTGGAGGGTGGACGCAGCACGGAGCCGGGAGCACGCGCCGTCCCCGGGTGAGGCAGAGCCGCCGTGAGCACGAGGCGGCAGGCTCCGTTCCCGGCCGCAGAGGCCCACTGTGCCTTAACCCCCCCGCTGGTGCTTACCAATACCGCAGGCCCCCCCCCCGCCCATCCCCGGGGCGCCCTCGGGCGCCTGGCGGGGGCCCAACGTGGGGGGCGATGGGTGGGGACGGCCCGTCTTCGGTGAAGAAAGTCTTCTCTAGTCATCTCCGAGGGTGCCTTGGGGGTGCCGGATCCCCCAGCCGCTGCCCCTCGCCTTGCGCGCAAGCCACCGACCGTGGCTCGCAGGCAGAGCCCCCTCTCCTTCCCGCCCGGTGTGGAGGGAGAGGTCCGCCGGCCCCGCGGTGGGGCCGCGCGCCGCCCTTCGCCTGCCGCGGCCCGCGCCTCCCCCCTGCGAGTCGGGGGAGGGCCTTCGCCGGGCCAGCCGTCTGGCGCCGGGGTCGCGCGCGTCCGTGTGTGCGTGTGAGTGTGCGGCCCTCCCGTCGCGCGCCTGGTGCGGTGGGGCCGGGGGTCCGTCCGGCGGACGGCCCCCGCGCCGTTGTGTGCCGCCTCCCGCCCGCACCCGTCCCGTGCCGCCAGCGGTGCGCGGGTGTGCGGGCCCACCTCCTCACCCGGGAGCTTTCCCGGCGATGTGCCCCTGGGCCGGGGGGATGGGCGTGCCGGGGGCCGCCCCCGCAGCGCCTCCCTCGCCGACGTCGATCGACCCCGCCCCGCCCGGCCGGCCCGCGCACACGCCGTCCCCGGTCTGGGACCGCGAACCGGCCTCGCCGCGTTGGGCGTCGCCACCGGGCCTCCCCGGCCGGTGGTGTCCCCTGGCGACGCGCCCTCGGACCCGGGCCCGGGCCCTGTGTGCGCCGGGCGGGTGGGCGGCGTGTGGCCGTCGTGCGCGTGAGGGTTGCCCGCTGGGTGGGCGGTGGGCTGGAGGAGACAGGGAGCGGCGGCGACCGCGGGGGGGTCCGATCCCCCTCCGCGCCGCCGCCGCCACCGCCGCCTTCCCGGTGCCCGCGTCTCCCCCGCCGCCGCCGCCCTGCCCTGGCCTCGCCGCGTCCCTCCGGCTGCTGGCTCGGGGCCGCGCCTCCCGCCAGTGCGTATCGCTTCCCGGTTCCCCGGTGGTGGTCCCCCGCCCCGCGCCCGCCGGCGGTGAGCTGCCGGTGGGGGGGGGCTCTCCCGGAGCGGCCTCTCTCCTCCCCGGTCCGGTGCGTGCGTCCGAGGGCCGCCGGGCCCCGGCCGGCCGGGCCGGCCTCGGCC
>NW_026974923.1:90000-100000 GCF_030014295.1 Loxodonta africana | reverse complement strand
CTCTGCCTCTGCCTCTGCCTCTGCCTCTGCCTCTGCCTCTGCCTCTGCCTCTGCCTCTGCCTCTGCCTCTGCCTCTGTCTCTGCCTGTCTCTGTCTCTGCCTCTGCCTCTGTCTGTCTCTGCCTCTGCGTCTGTCTCTGTCTCTGCCTCTGTCTCTGTCTCCGCCTCTGTCTCTACCTCTGTCTCTGCCTCTGCTTCTGTCTCTGCCTGTCTCTGTCTCTGCCTCTGTCTCTGTCTCTCTCTGCCTCTGCCTCTGCGTCCGAGCGTAGCGGGCCCGCTTCGGGATACCGCGCGGGCGCGTGGCCGGCGGGCGCGCGAGTCGTGCGGTCGACCCTACGTAGTTCGGGCGCGCGCCCCCGTGTCTCGCGTGCGACGCGTCCTCCGGGGTCGCGTGCGTGCGTGCGTGCGTGCGGGCGGGCGGGCGGGCGGGCGGGCGGACGCGGGTGCGTCGCGGTCACCGTCCGTGCGCGTGCGCCGTCTCGAGCGCGTCCCACTTTGGGGGGACGGCGGGCGCGCGGGGGCGCCGCGGGCGTGTGGCCGTGCCGCGCCTTCCGCGTGGGCGTCCCCCCCGCGCGGCGCGGGAGGCGCCCGTTCGTTCGCGTCTCCCGCCCGCGGTTCCGGTGCGCCGTCTCTCCGTCCGCGCGCGTCGCCGGGCGTGCGTCCGAGCCCGCGTGCCGCCTGCCCGTGGGTGCCGCGTGTACGGGGCCGCGTCCGCGCCCGCGTCCCCGAGCGTCAAGTGCAGGCCGCGCGCGCCTAGTGGAGCGTGCCCGCCCGCTCCGTGTATCGTGTGCGCGGGGGCGACGCGCGTTCCCGCGTGTTCCGCCTGCCTGCGTCTACCTCCGCGTCTCCCGAGCGTCCCGTGCGTGCGTCTGCTGTGCGCGTGCGTCTCCGCGTTTCCGCGTGCCCCGGGCGTGCGTCCGTGTCGCCGGAGGGCGCCGCCGCCGCCGCCGCCGCTGCGTGCGCGTACGTGTCCGCGCGGGTGCGCGCGTGGCCTCTCCGGTGCGCGCGCGCGCGCGCGGCCCCGTCCGTCCGAGTGCGGCGCGCCCTCTTCGGGATGCCGCGCGGGCGCGCGGCCGGCGGGCGCGCGAGTCGCGCGGTCGGGCGTACGTACCTCGTGCCCGTGCCCCCGTCTCGCGCGCGACGCGTCTATCGCGTCGCGCGTGTGTGGCGGGGGCGCCGTGTCCTCCGAAGCGCTGCGGCGCGGCCGTCCGCCCCGTCGCGCCCCTCCCTCCGTCCGCGCGGGTGGGCGTCCCGCTTCGGGGGGGGGCGGCGGGGGTTGGCTGCGGGCGGGCTTCTGTTGGGGGGGTCCGCGGGCGTGTGCCCCTGAGGCGTACCTTCCCGTGTTTCGGCCGCGCCGTCCGTGCGAGTCGCCGTGCGTCCGGGCCCCCGTGCGCGTGCGCGAGCGGACCGTGTCCGTGGGTGCCGCGCGTCCGCGTTCCCGCGTGTTCTGCCTGCCCGCGCCTACCTCTGTGTCTCCCGGGCGTCCCGGGGTTGTGTCTGCTGCGCGCGCGCGCGCGCCCCCTCGCGTCCATCTCCGTGTTTCCGTGTGCTCCGTGGGCCCGTCCGTGTCTCCGGAGGGCACCCTGCGGTGCGGGCGCACGCGCGCGCGGGCGCGTTCCCGTCCTTCCGTCCGTCCGTCCGTCCTCCTCCTCCTCCTCCGCCCCCCACCGCCCACACCCCCGCCGCCCCCCGCCGCCCCCACCGCCTCCGCCGCCTCCAAACCTCTTCCCCGCCTGGCGGGTGGCAGCCGGCGGCCACGTCGGACTGGATCCGGATATCGCCAGCGTGGGGCCCACAGCAAGGGCGCAGGCGGGGTGGGGTTGGGGGTGCGTGGTGGGCGGTGGGGGGGGTGGCGCCAGCGGTCCTCGGCGGCGGCGGGCCTAGCGCCGCCGGCACGTGCCCCTCCGGTTTCAGTCGGGACCGCCTCCGTGACGTCGAGGAGAGCTTCTCCACCCGTCCGTCCGAGGGCGCGGGGGTTCGGCGGACCGAGGGTGCCGTCGTCCCTCGACGACCGCCTTCGGGTCGCGCGCACACACACGCTCGGAGGCGCCCCGTCTCAACTGAAAGGAGTCGGCGGAGTAGAAACCGCGGCCCTCGAGACAGCTCCCTAACGCCGGGTGCGTGCGGCGGGGTGCTTTCTACACCCTACAGAAGGAAAACGCCTGTGGCCGGAGTTCTCGACGCCCGCCTTTCGACGCACCCTCTCGTCGCCTCGCTCCGTTTCCTAAGGCTCTCGTGACTCCTCCCGTTCTATTTCAGGGAGGCGCAGCTGAAGGGCTATCCGCTCCGCCCGTCCGTGAAGTTGGGCTTTCCCCCCGAAGGTGGCCGGAAGGGGGTGGGGGGGCGCGTGAGCCAAAGGATCTTGAAAACGCGGCGGCGGCGGTACCGCTTTCGGCTCTCGCCGATCCCACGCAGAGGCGGGGGCGCGGGCAGGTCCGCGCGCAGGTGCCCGTGCGAAGGTGCAGGCGCGTGCAGGCGCGGGCGCGCGCGCGCGCGCCCTCGGGCAGGTACGTAGAGGCGGGCGCCCGCGCGTGCACACCCCTAGGCGTACGCACGGGCACGGACCGTGCGTACCGCCCGCCCGCGCACGGGCGCGTGCACGCGCCTGCGTGTCCGTATCTGCAGCCACGGGCGTGAGCGCGTGGGCGCCTACCGTCCTTCTTCTACCTAACGCCGTCACCGGGCTGGCTCGGCGTCCAGGTATGCCTGTCTCCCCCTCCCCTCCAATCCCCTCCCCCTCCCCGCCCCCCTCCCCTCCCCTCCCCTCCCCCTCCCCCTCCCGTCCCTCCCCCCTCCCCCGTCCCCCTCCCCCTCCCCTCCCCTCGTCTCCCCTCCCCTCCCCCCTCCCCCTCCCCGTCCCTCCCACCACCGCCTCCCCTCCCCCTCCCCTCCCCCTCGCCTCCCCTGCCCCCATCCCCCTCCCCTCCCCCACCCCTCCCGCCCACCCCCTCCCCCTCCCCCTCCCTCTGCCTGTCTCCTTCCTTTTCTGAAACCGGGTTTTCCTCTTCGAGAGCCGTTCCGCCCCTCGGGCGAAACCAACTCGCCGCGTACCGGAGACCGAGTGCAAAGACGGAGCCCCGGCGGCGCGGCGGCGGCGGCGGCTCGGAGCTCGGCTGCCGACCGAGATCGTCGGCGGTTCGGATCCGCCGGCTCCTCCTTGGGAAGCCCGTGGGGCGGCTCGACTCTCTCCCCTAGGGCCGCTCCGAGTCCCGAGCCGCTCGACGGCACGCGACGGCAGCGGCGCCGCAGTCAGTTCTCTATCTAAACGGAAACGACGACGATGACGAACGTCAGTCTTCACCGCCACGCCCTACTCCCCACCCGAGCACCGTTCCAACTCGGGTGTTTCTCTCCCTGTGGCGGGGGTCCCCCCCGACTGAGAAAAAATAAACCGCCCCCCGAGGACGGCCCGCGTTCGGAGCCTCTTGGTAGTAGCGCGCCTTCACGGGACGACGGCACGCGCGCCCGTCACCCGCTTCCCGGAAAGCTCCCCCCGCGGAGAGTCGCGAACTCGGGCGAAGACGGAGGAGTCCGCGTACCCGTCGCCCAAGGTTCAGCCATCGTCCGATTGGAAACCGGTGCCTTCCCGGTCCCGCCTCCCCGTCGATCGACGCCTCCCGGGGGTGGGATGGCTTCCAGCCGAACCAGCCTACCGTACCCTTCCCCTCCTACGTACCTCGGGAGGTCGGCTCGGACAGGGAGGGGCCCGTCAGATGTCCAGTCCGCCGTGAGCTTTCCACGACGACGGTCGGCCGGTCGGCCGGCCGGTCGGCCGGTCGGCCGGTCGGTCGGTCGGTCGGTCGTCCCGGAACACCCCGGTCGGGTCCGCGCGCGCGCGCGGCACGGGCTTCACACACCTCGCTCCTCTGGCTTCCCGGGAGACGCTCGCGGCACGGCGACGCGTGCAACGCGGGAACGGCGACGCTGCCCTCGGCCTTACCGTCCCCCCCCTCCAGCCGAATACGGCCCCGGCCCTCACCGCGGGCCGAGTTGGGGGGCTGGGGGTCGGGCCGGGGGGGGGGATCGGCGGCGGCGGCCCTCGTCGGCAGGCGGCGCTAGCGCCGCCGGCGTGCGGCCTTACGGTTCCCGTTGCGATTCCCCTCGTGGGCGCGGAGAAAAGCCTCTCCATCCGGCCAAGGGGGCGCCCGTTCGGCGGACCGAGGGCGACGACGGGGGGCTGCCCGTCCGCCTGAGCGCGCGCCCGCTCCCGCAGGCACAGGCGCGCGCGGGCGCAGGCACAGGCGCACACGCTCAGACACGCGCTCACGCGCAGACGCGCACTCAAACCCATACAGACACGCACAGACGCACACACAGACGCACGCACAGACCCGCGCTCACGTGCGCAGGCGCCCCCACAGACGCAGGCGGGCACGCACACGGGCACGCCCGCAGACGCGCACGCGCACGCACGCAGTCACGCGCGCACACGCAGGCACACACGCCCGGACACGCGCGCACACGCCCCCGCAAAGACGCGCCCCCGCACAGACGCGCGCGCGCGCGAACGGACGCACGCACGCGCGCAGGCACGCGCGCACACGCACCAGGCCACCCGGAACGTTTGCCAACTCCCCGCCCACCTCAGCACCCCACCCCCCGGGCCCGAGGCGCGTGGTCCCCCACCGCCCCCACCCTCCGACCCCCCCACCGCCCCGCTCTCGGCCTCCCACCCCCCAACCCCCCTCCGGCACTCCACCCCCCACCCCCACGACTCACGCACACACGCCCGCCCGCCCGCCCGCATTCGGGAGCCGCCGGAGATCTCTCGATGCTCGAGACGCCGACTCACCCCTCTCCCTCCCCCCCCCCCGCCCCGGAGACGCCACCTTCCCGAGTCCGCCCGCGCGAGCCCGGAGAGCACTCGCTCGGGCCGAGCCGCCCGAGGGCCTCTGGGCGGGCGTTCGCGGCTGGCCCGCCGCGCCTCCGCTGGACCTCACTAAGTCCGGCCTCGCTCCCGAGAGCCTCGAGGGCCTCCCTCGGTGAGATGTCTCCCCAGTCGGACCGGGGGGCCCAGAGCCGGTCCGTACCGGCTCTGGGAAGGCGTTCCCGGCCTCCCCCCCGCCCCCCGTTTGCCCGCCCGCGTCGCGGGAGGATGGAAAGCGATGAGGAAGAACGCTCTCGGTGGCGGCCGTGGTTTTCTTTTGCGACGCGGATGCCGGCAAACGCACGGCTCCCTCCCTCCCTCCCTCCCTCCCTCCCTCCCTCCCTCCCTCCCTCGACGCAATTTGCCCGTTCAACCCGCCTCACGCGTACCGTTGGCTCGGCGACAGGGACGACGGCGGAAAACGTCTCCCGGTCTGCCTGCTGCGCCACGCGGGCACTCAAAGAACGAGGAGGAAAACTTCGGGGACTGGCGGTCTCATCCCGTCCCGTTTGTCGCGTCCGTCCAAAGGATACGGATCGGAGAACACCTGCCCGTCCGACGCTTGGGACGTGCTCTCTTCTCCCTCCCGCCCCCGGTGGACGCTCATCCCCTCGGGCGCCCCCCCCCGTTCGGCCCTTTCGGGGGCGAGCGCGCGCGCGCGCCCCATGACGCTCCCGAGAGGTTTCCCCGGCGGCCCGGGGGAGTCTGTCCCCTCTGCCACCCTCGAGCCCCGGCCGGGGCCCAGGTGGACCCGGTTCCACCCCCCCGCCGCCCTTCGCTCCGGTCGTCGGCCGTCACCCGGCGGCCGCTTCGATACCGTCCCCCTCCGGAGCTCTGCGGCGCCGACGGGATGGGAAGCGGTCCCGGCGGGCGCGCGCTGGCCACGGCGGCCCGGGGCCTTCGCTCCGTCTCCTCGAGCCCGGCCTGGCTCCCGGCGTCCTCCCGGGGTCCTCCCGGGGTCCTCCCTCCCTCCCTCCCTCCCTCCCTCCCTCCCTCCCTCCCTCCCTCCCTCCCAGGGCCCCCCCCCGAGTGGGACACGCCGGCTGGCCGGCATGGTGCTCCAGGGCTCCAGCGGGGTAGACGGGATCTTCCTGGCTGAGGGGCGAAATGGCCCGGCTGGGCCGGACCCCCTTGGATCGGAACTTTGGGAGATGGGGCCAAGGTGGTGGAATAGGCTGACGCTTCCGCCTAGCTCTCTTGACGACAAAGACCCGGAAACACAAGCGAACGAGTATGTCTGCGACGAGCGGCGAGTCCTGACCGTCGAAGGCGGGCTTAGACGACGCACTGAGGGGCAGCGGCAGGAAGAGACCTTTCAGGGGCAGAGAGGGTTTACCGGCCCTGCCCCGCGGGGAGCCCTCAGGCACCATTCCCAGAGCGGCTGCTGCAGTGGGCTGGTACCGTCGTTCCACTGCTGTTCCGTCAGGGAGAAGCAGCCAGCCACACAGCCTGCTCACACCTCCGGAACCTGAGGAGGGCCCGGCCGGGCGGATCCCCTTGGCCCAACCGACCCCGCGCTGTGGCCGGCCCCACCGTCTTCCGGCCGCCCCGCGCCGAGAAACGTGTTCGGCGGCGGCGCTGGGAGGCGGGGGAGGGGGGCGGGGGGGGAGCCGGGACGGGGCCGGGCGTCCGGCCGCCCGGCGACGCGCCCTCGCCGGCCGCCGATCCGGATCCGTCCCGCTGCACTCCGCGCCGGTTGTCGGCCGCCACCTGGCGGCCGCTTTGATATCGTCTTCCCCCGGAGCTCCGGCGCCGGCGACACGCGCGGGAGGCGATGTGGCCGCGCTGGCCGAGGCGACGTTCCCGGA
The DNA here is from genome assembly GCF_030014295.1 of Loxodonta africana. NCBI lineage: Eukaryota > Metazoa > Chordata > Mammalia > Proboscidea > Elephantidae > Loxodonta > Loxodonta africana. The sequence goes on along the minus strand of NW_026974923.1, from coordinate 93,326 downwards.
CGCCGGCGGCGGCGTCGGCAGGATCGTCCTGGCCGAGGCGGGAAAGGGCCCGGCCGGGTGGATCCCCTTGGCCCAACCGACCCCGCGCCGTGGCCGGCCCCAACGCCTTCCGGCCGCCCCGCGCCGAGAAACGTGTTCGGCGGCGGCGCTGGGAGGCGGGGGAGGGGGGCGGGGGGGGAGCCGGGACGGGACCGGGTGTCCGGCCGCCCGGCGACGCGCCCTCGCCGGCCGCCGATCCGGATCCGTCCCGCTGTCGCCCGCGCCGGTTGTCGGCCGCCACCTGGCGGCCGCTTTGACATCGTTTTCCTCCGGAGCTCCGGCGCCGGCGACATGGGAGGCGCTGTGGCCGCGCTGGCCGAGGCGACGTCTCGGGACGCCGGCGGCGTCGGCGGGATCGTCCCGGCCACGGTGGGGCGCCGGCGCCAGAGCCACGTTCCGGAATTGGGCCCGCAGCTTCATGTGGCCGAGGCGGTGGCCGTCGCCGCCGCCGCCGCCGCCGCCGCCGCCGCCGCGCTCCCGGGTGCCGTGTTTTAGACGGCGCTGGACCGAACCGGGCCGCACCGAGACGGCGCAGGCAGAAGAACGGGACAAGGCACGCCCCGGCCGTTCGCGCGCCTTCCTTCGCGCGGCCCGGTCGTCACCGGGGCCTCCGGCGTAGGTCCGGGGTGGCCCGCGGAGGGCGCCCCGGGCCCGGGCGCGGTCCCGCGTGGGGTCCGGACCGTCGGAGAATTTTTTCAAAGTCCCGCTCCGGGGGTCCCCGGGCCGAGGTTGCCGCCCCCGGCCCGCCCCGGCCCGGCCACGGACCCGCGCGGGGCCCGGACCTTCGGAGGGGCCCCGCCGCCCGAGAATTTTTTCCAAGTCCCCCCTCCGAGGGTTCCCCGACCGGCCCGCGTTGGCCGCAGCGCAGGCGGCTGGCTCTGGGCGCCCGCGCGGCCCCGGCCAGCTCCGTCACCCCGTCCCGCGGGTCGACCAGAGGATCCCGGGAGCTCCGGGGGGGGGCGGGGCGCTGGGGGCCATGGGGTCGCGCTACGGACCGATGGCCGGGCCGCAGTTCCGGGGGCTCGCCGTGGGGAGCGGGCCCCTCCCGCCGCGGGGCGTGGCTTTTCTCTCGCCCAAAACGGGCGATTTGGGCCACCAGATTGGTGCTGACACGCTCTCCTCGCCGGGTGACTCCCGCTGAGCAGATGGGAAACCTGGACGGGTCCGTAGACGCCGGTCCACCGACGGCCCACGCCCTCCCCCGCTCCTCCCCGCTTGAGCCGCCCGCCTGGGGCCCGTGCGCCGGCTCTCGCGCGTCCAGATGTCCAGCCGCGGTGCCTCCCCCCGGTCTCCAGTGCCCGAGGGCGGCGTGGCACGGGCGCCGCGGGCCCTCTGACCCGCGTGCCCCTTGTCGCAGGCACCCGCGGTGGCCGCGGTGCTCGCCAGAGTGTGCCCCGCTCCCCCCCTCCCCCAGGCCCACGTGCCTCGCGTGTCAGGCGTTCTCCGTGTGCGGGGTCCTCGCGGCCACCTTTCCGCAGCCGGGGCGGGCGAGGCAGAAAGCGGGTCCTCTCCGGGGCTGTCCTCGCCCGCCTCCTGGCAGCCCTGGCGGGGGGGTCTTCTCCTCCTCGCTTGTGCCTGGGCTGACCCGATCGATGTGGTGTTGTCGTGCTCTCCCGGGCCGGGTCCGAGCCGCGCCAAGACGAGGGACGGACATTCGTGGCGAATGGGACCGCTCTTCTCGCTCAGCGCGCGGGCCCCTCGCTCCTCCTCCCCGCCCGCCGGTGGTGCGCAGAGGGGCAGGGGCACGGAATCCGGCCCGACCTCGCTCATCTGCCCTCGTTCGCGGCCTCGCGGCCAGCGTCGGCGGTGGCGGGGTCCTGAGACCGAGCAGGACAGCCTCTGCTCGTGGCCCTGGTGTTCTGCCTCGCGTCGGGCCCTCCCCCGCCCCCCGCGGCGGGGGGGCTCTCTGGTCAGGCGCACCCGCGCGCCCCACCCAGGTGGTGCCGGTGCGCCTCGAGTGGCCCTTTGGCGGTGCCCCTGGAACGCTCCAGGCCGTCCCTCAGGTGCCTGAGGCCGGGTGGCGGTGCCGTTTCCCCGTTCCCAGCCCACCCTTCCGGTCACCGCTCACGCGTGTGGGCGTGCGCCCCTCGAGCCGAGAGAAATAAAAAACAGGAGTGCGGCCGAGAGGGAGAGAAAGGATGTGGAGGAAAAAAAAAAAAAAAAAAAAAGAAGGGGGGTCGAGCGGGGTAAGACCTTTAGAGCACGCACGCCTCGCGGGAGGGTGCCGTGCCTGATCCCGAGAAGGCGGGGGTGAGAGAGGGGTGCGCGCGTGCGTGCCCGCCCCGGTGCCTGCCGAGACCCGCGTGAGGCAAGCGAGAGCGGAAGGAGGAGGGCCCGCGTGTTGCTTCCGCCGGTGCCGAGGGAAGTCGCCCTTGCGAGGTGGGGGCCCAGGCTGCGTAGCCGCGGCTGGGCCCCGGCGGTCCGTTGTTAGGCTCTGTCGTACCTCCTCCCCCCCGCGGGCCGCCCTAGAGCGCGGACCCCTCTACAGAGGGAGACCGGGGGGTGTGTTGGGCTTTTAGGTGCCCAGGCAAGCCTCGGGTGTGCGCGGCGCGTACCCGCGAGGCCCCGCGCGCTCGCCGGAGCCTGGCTCCGGTGAGGCGGGATGAGGCGGAGAAGCTTTAAAAGAGAAACGGAAAAAAAAAAAAACGGACGACTCAAAAGGCGTGACTTTCCGAGGCCCTCGGTCGCCGCTGCGGTGCCCCGCCCGTTCCCTCCTCGCCCGAGTGGAGGGTGGACGCAGCACGGAGCCGGGAGCACGCGCCGTCCCCGGGTGAGGCAGAGCCGCCGTGAGCACGAGGCGGCAGGCTCCGTTCCCGGCCGCAGAGGCCCACTGTGCCTTAACCCCCCCGCTGGTGCTTACCAATACCGCAGGCCCCCCCCGCCCATCCCCGGGGCGCCCTCGGGCGCCTGGCGGGGGCCCAACGTGGGGGGCGATGGGTGGGGACGGCCCGTCTTCGGTGAAGAAAGTCTTCTCTAGTCATCTCCGAGGGTGCCTTGGGGGTGCCGGATCCCCCAGCCGCTGCCCCTCGCCTTGCGCGCAAGCCACCGACCGTGGCTCGCAGGCAGAGCCCCCTCTCCTTCCCGCCCGGTGTGGAGGGAGAGGTCCGCCGGCCCCGCGGTGGGGCCGCGCGCCGCCCTTCGCCTGCCGCGGCCCGCGCCTCCCCCCTGCGAGTCGGGGGAGGGCCTTCGCCGGGCCAGCCGTCTGGCGCCGGGGTCGCGCGCGTCCGTGTGTGCGTGTGAGTGTGCGGCCCTCCCGTCGCGCGCCTGGTGCGGTGGGGCCGGGGGTC